>NW_024582588.1:545910-554953 GCF_018398535.1 Haplochromis burtoni | reverse complement strand
ATCTCTGAATGTTTGTAAAGCATTCCTGCGTTAAGCTTAACGAAGCGACTGCCTCTCGCTCTCCGGCTGGTACTTCAATCGTGAAACTGCTTAAATGATCAGCTGATCGGCTTTTCTGTCGCGAGTCCTCTCTGTTTGTTTTTGGCCACTTTGCACCAGAAAGAGGAAACCAGCGGCTGAACAACAGCAGCACGTTTAAGCTTGATAAGCTGTTGTTAGAATGTATTTAATATTACTTTCTACCAGGATCTTTTTCTACGTAGCTGACGGCTGGTAACTGTGCAGGGGCGGATCTAGCAAAGTTTAGCCAGGGGGGCCGATAGGGCATTAACTGGGAAAAGGGGGCACAAAGACATACTTTTCTTTCTTATTCCATTTAAAATGTCTAGCTTTTAATAAATAATTATCTGACACCCAAAGTTTTAATTTGATGTAAAATGAATAGAAGTCAATTACTGTATATAGTGACTATTAAGTCTAATATATATACCCTAGTAAGCTATAGTACTTTTTCCTTTGGGAAGGTACCATCTGTGCAGTCTGCAATTTTGTTGAAGAAAGATGTTGAATCTATTTAATTATTCTTGAAAAATAATTGATTTCTGTGCATTTTTTTTCACACTGCATCAAATTAAGGTTGATTACGTCGATTAAGCATCATGAGGTGAGGGAGGGGTGGTTCCCTATTTTATTTTTTATTTTTTTGTTGCTGGGAGTTGCAACCCTATTAGTTAGGTTGCTTAATATTTACGCTAAGTACTCTTTAAAATACCAGAATAGGGAGGATGGTGTAGGTCTAAGTTTATTAGATTGATCAGTATTGCTGAACTATGAAATATTTTTTTTTGTATACAGGTATAACAGAATAGCTTTAGTGTAGTTGTTGTTTTAAACTTGAGTATGAACTTGAACTCAAAATGCAGCAAGATATTTAAAAAAACAGTTTTGTTGATTAAAAAACACTATATCGGATTCATATCGGTATCGGCAGATATCCAAATTTATGATATCGGTATCGGTATCGGACATAAAAAAGTGGTATCGTGCCATCTCTAGTTACAATCACATTAGAATTCTGAATATCCTCTGACATTAACATTAGCAAACAAACTGGGCTTCGTGACATGCGTTTTCAAAGCTGAGCAGTTGTCTATATTGCGTATTTAAAATATTTTGTCATAACTTGGTAGGCAGCATGCTAGTGGGTTTGATTAAATGTTCATTTAAACGGTTTAAAGGAACTGTCCTGTTTACTCAGCATTGTCTGTTCTACCTGTCCTGTTGTACCAGCATCTTGTAGGGAGGCTTATTGGAAAGCAAGGTCGATATGTGAGTTTCCTAAAGCAGAACTCTGGAGCAAAGATCTACATTTCTACCTTGCCTTATACACAGGAGTTCCAGATTTGTCACATAGAAGGTGAGTACTGAGGGGTTTGTCCCCACATCTTTCCATCTTCTTTAGAGATTTGTGAACAAATGTGATTTTGACCATAGGAGAAAAGCACAAGCATTTTAAACTCCTGTTTCTTACTTGTTCGTTTGGACTAGTGGTAAAATTTGACCTTGCGTGATCTTTTTCTAGGGACACAGCAGCAGGTTGACAAAGCCCTGTCGTTGATTGGGAAGAAATTTAAAGACCTGGACCTCAACAATCTATATGCTGCACCACCACCTCCACTTACATTACCATCTCTTCCCATGACTTCATGGGTGAGGAAAAATACTTGTGTTAATGATACTTTTTTTTTTTTTTTTTACCCCTCCACTGTAAGGCGGATGGGATATTGTCACTCCGTCGAGCAAGCATGTGGAAAAGACACCCAAGTTTGTGAATGCGATAACGAGGCGATGTAGGAGCTTCAAACTGATACCATAGGTGTATCTACTAAAAGTCTTGTATAATTTTGAATCTCAGTGACCCTGACCTCAAGGCCTAAGGTCAAACTCTGAAACGCTTGTGAATGTGAAACCTCGAACAAGGCAACATAGGATTTTGACACTGATACCGTAGGCATGTCTACCAGGAAGCTGAGGGGTCGCACTGGCTGCTGCCAGTATTTTTACTATGATTATTGTAAGTTAAAGAGAGCTATTTTATATTCTCCTTTTGCATTATCATTTACAGAAAATGAATACATTTGTACAACATTGAAACTGCTTTCCCATTTTACACACAGCTCAGTCTTTAGACTTGAGAAATTGAGTCATGAAGACGTGTATGAATGCATCACTTCATAAATGTTAGTTAGCAGGGACATGTTCCATCTTTTCCATCATTTGTTTTAATAGTTCTGTGGGTTCTTTCATTTTGCCTAAGAAAAAATGTTTACAAATTTAGTCCTGGGTTTTCCATTAACATTACCTCACCTGCTTATAGTGCTAATTTATACCCTGTCTGTCCCTCTGTTATAAATATGTTGGTGTAACTGTACAGTTCTTCAAAAACTGTTTATGGAAGACGACCACAGTGATTGTCTGTTTGAGTAATAATGGACTATGACAGAGCTTCCCAAAGTCTGGGGCCCGCCCCCTAGGGAGGGCGCAGAGCCATTGCAGGGGGTGCGCGGTATGAAAAGGCAAAAAACAAACACAGAAAAACACTCTTGGACACTGCTAGCACGGGGTGCCCACAGAAACGCAAAGCAGGAGATGAAGCATCGCTGAATATGTTTCCAAACCAACTTCATTCTAAGCCAAAGACTAGAAAATATGGTGAAGCATGTCTTCCCTTTGGTTTCACCTGCACAAGTGCCAAGGTAGGTCTCCCCTTCAGAATTGGTTTTCCCTTCGTTGGGAGCAGCACTGGGCTCTTCATATCACAGACAAACTGTATCCCTCATTCTTGATTTTTAGTTCACAAACACTTATTGTAATGACTAACTACTCCTGACATTTCGGAGATGTTAGCTCTTTATACAGTAAAGTTACAGCGGGATACAAATAATATCAGGCTGATCCTGCCATGATTTGTTCCCCCAGTCCAAATCACGGACAAACAGGATCCCACAGCTGTTTGTTTTTAAACCCATTTTGCACAGAGAGGCATTTTTTGAAAAATGTATTGATAACAATGTTGAATATTATTACACAGGAAAAAAACAACTACACGTAAAATAATCACACGGTGACGCCTCTGCCTTTGTAAATGGAGGGACAGTAACTGCGTGTGTGTATGTAAGCGTGTAAAACAGCAGATATTCAGATTAACAGTATTTCGTCTATCTGCTATTCTGCAATTCATCTCATGTAAACAATAACGCGGTGCACAGCGTGACGTGAAAAAAGGCACATACCTTTGACATTGCGTGACGAACTCTGTATTCCTCGTCCACACGTGTGGACGAAACAGCTGTGTTTTCAAAAATACCCGTGTAGGTGTGGATGTAGTGTAAAAGAGTTAAAAGAGTAGTTTATTTTATTACTACTTGTAATTTATTATGGGTGTGTGTGGTTGGAGGATGTGTTTGTGCGTGCGCGGGGGGGCCTTTTTTTTTTTTTTCTTTCTTGTAAAACAAAGTGGGGCCTAGCAAAAAAGTTTGTGTGTGTGTGTGTGTGTGTGTGTGTGTGTCATTGGTCACTATTAAGGATTCAGGTGAATTGGTATTATTTAGAAAGCATAGTAGATGAAGAAACGGTATGGAAGCAAACCTCTGTGTGAAGCTCTGCATCATGCTGTTCTTTTCATTTAACACCAAGTGACTTGAAGAAATATTTTGTTAATTTTAACTTAAGCATAAACCAGTTATGAACATTAATAAGAATATTTTGATTCAGATGTATTACAAGGACTAGAAACATCATACTTATTCTTCATCATACATTTTTAGCGTTAAAGTAGTAAAGCTAAAGTGTTTTAAGTCCTTAGAGTGATGAATTATTTGGGTATGCTGATATAAAATATAAATGAGACTGCATTGATTTAAGGTTTGAGAGAGTTGTTTGTAGTTTTATGCATGACCAACATTTGTTTGATATTTGTCTTCTCAGCTTCTCCTTCCAAGTGGAGTCACAGTTGAAGTGATAGTGGTGAACATCGTGTCAGCTGGTCACGTCTTTGTCCAGCAACACACCCACCCCACGTACCATGCCTTGCGAAGCCTTGACCAGCAGATGTTCCTTTGCTACTCACAGCCAGGCACCCCTGCCTTGCCCTCACCTGCTGAAAGTAAGCTTAGTTGTACTGTGGATACTGCTAATTGTGTAAAATTTTAGTAAACATGCGCAACTATAGGTTGTTTTAATGAAACTTTGACATTTAATTTAAAATAATCTTCACTGCATCGGTGAAGCTGTAGTTCACTTAGCTCAGCTTTCTAGTTAAGCAAGTTTTGTTTAGTTTTTTTTAAATTGCAAATACATTTTTAGTAAACTAACAAGGTCCCTGTGCTTTTGTTTATTCTTTTTCTACATGAAAGTAACCCAGTTTGATACATGGCTGAAATAAGCTAATTGTCACATGCAGTGATTTGTTTTTGTTTTCAGAACTTCTTAACAACAAGCTAATTTGGTAAAGGTCATTCAGCTACTTTTAGCTTTTATTCTGTTTTTGTTTTTTGTCTCTTTTCTGTTATCCAGTTGGTGTGATCTGTGCAGCTCCTGCAGTTGAAGGAGCCTGGTGGAGAGCTCAGGTCATCACCTTCTACAAAGAATCAAATGAAGTGGAGATCAGATACGTTGACTATGGAGGCTATGACAGAGTTAAGATTGACTCACTACGGCAAATAAGGTTATTATAAGAGATCTCACCGTATTAAAACTTGTATTCTAAGATGGCGTCATTTAGAGTGTTTGCTTTATAAAACATGCCTCACTAACACAAGCACTTTTTTTCCTGTGCTTAAGTGCTTTCTATCTAACATTCATGCTCCTCAAGAGCAACTTGGTAGATATTACGCATGCAGACTGGAACAGCCAGTAATTACCTCCCATCCCCAAACAAAGCATTTGCTGATCAGACAGTTTAGTTGTTGTGTGATTCTGGCATTAACACTTCTTAATTCTGAATCAAATAAAAAGGTATTACAAATACCAAAGTCAGCGAGAAACTAACTAATCTTCTGCAAGGTAAAGTTGCTGCAGAAAGTTATCCCAACATGCAGACTAGAGAAGCTGGGAATAAAAATGCCAATGTTCTGATTAGTAGATGACCCACTCTCCCACATCAAAACTTTTTGCTGTGGGGCACACTCAGTTCTTGAACTTTCTAATGCCCTAACCTGAAATTATGGAGTTTTTTGAAAGGTAAGGTTAGCCCATTTGGTATTAGTTGTATGTATATATCCACATTTATAATAGCAAATAAATAAAGGTGCACAAAAATTATGGTTGTTGATGTTGTAGAGTTTATCCACCAGAGGGTATTCTACTTCTGTTGGCAACAGGTTCTAAGGCCTGAGTTAGACTTCTGTAGTAATACTTTGTAGAGCCTATGAGTGAATCTACATGAATGGACAACATTACTCAATGCTGCATTATTTGCTAATTACCTTGTGGTTGTGTCCCAGTGTTTTATGTGTATTTATGGATTTTGGTCGTAGAGAAGCCCTGACTTCCTTCACCCTGACCTCCTCTTCTAGCTTGTATTGTCAGACACAGATGTTCCCAAGCCAGCTAAGAGATCTTATCTCTCCAGTGAGTATTGGGTCTGTCCCAGGAAATCCTCCCAGTAGAACATGCCCAGAATACCGCACCTAGGAGGTATCCAGCAGGCATGCTAGTCAGATGCCTGAACAACCTCAACTGGCTCATTTCAGTGTCCTTTCAGCAGCTCTACTTTGAAAAAAGAAAGAGTTCCTCACTCGATCTCCAAGGGAGAGCCCGGTCACTCGTTAAAGGAAATGTTCCCCTCTCCTTGCAAGTGTCAGCAAGACCCATAGATACTATCACTTCCTGGAGGATTTCAAGTAACTCATCCCTGGCCCGTATGGGGCACTTTTCCAGTCTTTGCCCTTTTCTACCTGTGAGCCATGGTTTAGGGCTTGGAGGTGATGTGAAGCCAACAGAACCGCATTATGTGCAAAAATGAAGATGAAATCCTCTGGCCTTGAGAGCTTTTTGCCATTGAAACCCCGAGGGATGCAGTCAAATCCCATTTCCAGGTTAACAAAACTCATGTAGACTGGGTGGGCAAACGCCTATGCACCCTTGAATGTCGTTGAGAGGATACAGACCTGGTTTCAGTGCAGGGACACTGGACCCTAATTTGTGTTGCATATGGGTTATCTGAATCACTTTGTCTGACCCTCCACTCAGGACTAATTTGCCATGGGGAAACAGTAACAGGGGGCAACTTGCCCCTGACAGCATACCTTCTGGGATCACTAGAACACAAACCCCTCCACCATGATAAAGTGGTGGTTCATGGAGCAGCTTATGGAGACATTAATTTATTATTTGTAATATTTGGGGGTGGCTACTAGGCCACCTGGTCAAGGTTGGTGGTCCAGTTTGCATGCCAAATAGTTTTGGGCAAGATACTAATCCCAAGTTGCTCTCTGATGCATCCATCAGAATATGAAAGCGTGTGAATGTTGGATAGAAAGCACTAAAAGCTTAGAAAGAAAAAAAGTGCTTGTGTGACTGGGTGAATGAGGCAAGTTGTGTAAAGTGCTTTTAGTGCTCAGAGTAGAAAAGCGATATAAATGAACTATCAAAAACTGAAAGTAACCAGAAATGCATAATAAGCTTCTGGAGTATGGAGCAGATTGCCTCAATGCTGCTGACCAATGTGTAGTTAAGAAATGCACATCAGGTTGCATAATAGGTTGTGGTGTAGAATTTCAGAGCAGGTTGTGGTTACAATGTAGCTAAAGCATGGATTTCTTACTGAAGCAGAAATACTCAGTAACACAACTGATATGACCAAAGTTGTGCAAAGCATAACTGAATAATGCATGACGTGCGTGTGTGCGACAGAGTGAGAAAAATCTGCCAAACCAAATGTTTGTCTTCAGAATCAGTCAGTCTGTAGTTAGACTGTTTGCTGTGGTTGGATATACAAGGAGTTCCTACAGATTTCTCTAGCTGTTTGAGAAAAGGTCTGCTAGTGGAAAAAAATCTTTTTAGGCAAATTCAAGAAGATTATCAGCAGAATTTGTTTTGTGTGTTGTAGTTGACAAAATAAGTATATTGAGAATAATTTTATAAGTTAGACAGTCAGTGTAGCTAGTGTTAAAGGTCACGTTATCATTTAGCGCAGTCGAAAAAAATATATTTATTAAACTGCAAAGTGTATATACACTAGTCCAAGTCTGCTCATTGTTATTTTCCAGGTCTGACTTTGTGACACTACCATTTCAAGGTGCTGAAGTATTACTCGACAACATTGCACCACTACCAGGTACAGTTTGGAAAAGTCTTTGGGGAGATAGTGGTGTACCTACCTAATGTCAGTGGCAATTTGTTAAAACAAAGTATAAACTTTGCCTTATGAAACCTGCAGATACTCTTTTGCTGGAAGGATACCTCCTGTGTTGTTCTGAAATGTGTTTAAATTGTCTGTGATCAGGAGAGGATCGTTTTTCAGCTGAGGCCACATCAGAGCTGGAGGAAATGACCAGAGGAGTCCCATTGCTTGCGCAGGTGAGACCACCATTCTCAGTGACTTTTTGCAATGTAGAAAAGTTGGGCATTACTAAGTTGCGTGTTTGCTTTGGGGGTTTTCTTGTTTTGTTTTTTTGCTGAAGGTCTCCAGCTATGATAACAACACAGGCCTCCCGCTGGTCCACCTGTGGAACATGGTTGGAGAGGAGGTATGACATAAGTCTTGGATCCTTGCCGCTGTTTTCATGTTACCTCTGTACCTCTAATATCTTAATTAATGATTCTAATCCTATTCCTTTAAGACACAAGTCACTGATCATTTTGTTTCTTCCCCTCTTTCCCCAGCATAGTCTGGGATAGTCAAATATGCACTGCTATGATGCAACTTTTTTAAAATGATTTGATTGATTTAAAGTTAAATTAAGTGTAAAGTTGTTGTTGTTTTTTTGTTTTTTGTTTTTTTTTTTAATTGGTGACAATGATGCTTATTTAATTGATGCCCAAAACCTCAGGCAGCAAGCACAAGTATCTTTTTTTTTTTTTTTTTTTTTCCAATGTATTTGATTTTTTTGAGTTGTTCCCAGCTAGAAAGACCCCAGAGAGTAAAGGCTGGGATCTCTTTAAACGACTGGTCTCAAACACACTTTCTTTAAATCATCCGATAATCCATCAGAACACTGACAACGTAGAAGAGAATAGAGAGAGAGAGAGAGATGATTACTGATATTACACAATATACACACATAAATGCATAAGGCATCCTGAATTGGTTTTAACTGTAGTGATTCACTGACTGTTGGTCTTCTTTTTGCAGGTTATATCTGTGAACCGTACACTGGCAGAGAGGGGCCTGGGTGTTTGGGTGGATGGATTTTGAACTTGCATGGTCTCTCAACTTCATCAAACAGTTCACTTGACCTAAAAAAACTAAAAAACAAAAATTCCCTCCTCTCATGCTATTGCCCCTTCTCCTCCTTCCCCTCCTTTAAAAAGAAATGCATTGTTTGCAGGTATCATGGACATGATGAACAAGAACATAACGCTACTTTAATATGACAGCCTTCCATTTTTGTTCTTGCGTTAAAATAGGAGAAAGGAATTTGTCTTTTAAAAAAAAACAAAAAACCTTTTGCACACGGACAGTGGATCGAGTGTGAAAGGACAGGTACCTGCATCAGTCTAATGTAGTCATCTGTAGGTTAGTGCATTTCAAAGCTGCCTGGCTTGTTGCCTGGAGTGAAAGTGGGGGGACACAAAGCTTACAGCACTGCAAAGTGTAGAGATGGTCAGACAGTGTTCCCTGTGGGAGCACTGAGCTAATCTACCCGGCCCTGCGGCCTCAGAGCTCGGACTTCTCTCTGGTCTCCTTTAGCAAGGACAGAGGAACTACCTTGTTGCTTTTTGCTTTGTTTTTCTCCATGAAGCTGATTTGCAATACCAAATAATGACCATAAATGACCTACCATACAAAATGTGGCTGAATGATTGCTCTACATGTTGG
>NW_024582588.1:483807-544792 GCF_018398535.1 Haplochromis burtoni | reverse complement strand
ATATAAAAAAAAAAATGGAAGACTGTACTGGAACAAAGAAAAGGGAAAAGGGATGAAGTTTTAAATATAAAATGAAACTTTAAGGCAACATTGGGTTTATTTACTGCCACTTATTCTTACACGATAGCCTTGATGTTCTGACCTGCACTAATAAAGTTCAGTATCATGAGTTGAGAGGAGGGGGGAAAAAAACTTGACTTGGGCTCCAGAAAGATTTTGATCTGATCCTGAAGTAGCCATGTATTTATTAGCGGTTCACCATGATGGTGTGCTTCTGTTAATACTGGGCTAGTTTTTTTTATGGGGGGGACAAAACCTGTTGTCTTTAACAGTAAGAGCTTGGAGTCTTTAAAGGGAACTGATATTAGCCTACTGCATAAGAATTTATTTATTTAAGCTAGCTGACATGATGTAAGCCTGAGCATCTTTCATAAAGAGGCTTCAGAAGAGGAGCAACGCTTATTGTGGCAAGCTGGCTTGAATCACAAATAAGGATCAAATGTTCATATACTAAAACCAGACTTGCAGAGATGCTGAGCACAGGTCATAGCTCACCACTGAAGACAACACAGGACAAAAATGTACTGCAGAGCGGATGGAAAGAAACTATAAAATGAACAGATTATTTCAACCCATTTAAAAACTGAAGATGTGGTTTTACTGATCAATGGAGCAAGACAACCATGCAAGAGCACTCTTCTGTCATTTGTCGAGCTGGACAGCGAATCAGTCCAATCACATAAAACTGCTGGTTTTTGGTTCAGTCTGTATTTAAATGGTGACATGATGAATCTACAGATTTTATTTATCAAACAGTAACTTGTAATGGTAAACTCAAATTGTCTGTTAGCAGTTCCTCAACCTCATTTTAACATGAAAATGTTATAGTGAGTTTGCAGGGCATGAATGAATCCTGGAATGGCCCACGTTTAAATGATATGGACTGTGTGCACTTCATTTTTTAATTTTTTTTTTTTTCTTTAACATGAATGAAATCACTGTTATTCTAGCAATAAGGCAGCTTTATTCTGACTGAAGAACAGATTAGGGAAGGGGTTACCTGTTGTTTAATTTTGCTAAGAACGTTGACTTGATACTTTTTGTCAAATTCTTGATTATAGTCAAACTCAATGCATCTCTCATATGGTTAATTCAGTGGTTTAGTGACTCAACCCGTTCAGATACCTTGTGGAAGAAAATGAGTTGGTTGTGTTCAAACCATAACATTGAGTTATATGAAATTAGGCATGCATACAGTGTGCTTAGCATCAGCCCTATTGGCTTTTGCATTTTTCCATCCATCCATGTTTTACATGATCTCTGCTCCTATGTGTGTATGTTGGGGTTTTTTGTTTTGTTTTGGGGGTTTTTCTTCAATTCATGCTGGTGTTTGTCCTCCTAACAACAATCCTTCACTACAGCCTCAGATTATGATGCTTTTGTTCATTTTCCTGTAGATAAGATGACTGTAATTTTCTATAACACTGAAGACAGAAAGATAAGGGAACATTATTTTTTCGTTTCTAAGATTTCTTCCATTTCATCCTGCCCCTGCCAGCTTTCAAATGTTTTCAAGCTGTGGGACTGACTATTAGGGTTTGTATCGCTAGTCAAGTCATCATTTGATTATTTAACTGGATGTTAAACTGTTATGCCGAAAATCAATTGACATGTACAGATCAGTTTTTGTTAGGATTATATTAAGTTTGATTTGATTGTACAGATCTGTTAGGAAAAAAAAAATAAAAGTTCTTGAAAGTGGTTTCAAATCGTCTGGAAGCGCCTCGTTTTCTGTTTTCTTGTAGTATAAATTGTTTATACTGCTTTGGCATCATCTCAGTGTAGTGGTTAACACACACTGAGCATGAATCACAAAGATAACCACCGTTGTGATATTCTTCATCTGAGGTCTAAGATTATGTCAAGCCAGCTAAGAAAATTTGGCTTTGTTGAACTTAGTTTGTTGTATACTTGAATGGAACTGATACCATTGACTGATTCCCACGCTCACCTAAATAATTCTGGGACAATATAATTTAGTTTATACAGTCCCAATCAAAAGTTTAAGACTTGAAAAGACATCTGAAAAATGGCAAAAAAAATATCATACTTTGCATGGTTGGAGCTTAAGGATCCACGTAGAGCTTCAGCATGTAACAAGAATAAATGGGAGTGAGAAAACATTTCTTGAGCATGAAATTTATTGAAAACGTTTAAATTGAAACAGGCTGTTTTACAGCTGATCAAAAGTTTAGGACCATGTGCCTTTAAAAGGCCAAATCAGTGCAAAAATGTGAATTCATTGTCATTTTCTGTCATGTAGTCACACTGTCAGGATGTTGTGATGGCAAAGGCAAAAAAGCTTTCCCTTTTTGAACGTGGTCGGGTTGCTGAACTGCAATAGCAGGGTCTCTCGCAACGCACCATCGTTGCTGAGGTGGGACACAGTAAGACAGTAATTTGGATCTCCAAAAGTGGATTCTGTTCATCTGGACGTAGTGTTTTCAGTGGGAGAAATGTTTTGTCACTCATCCAAGTGAGTTCTTCAGTCATTGAAGACTGAAAAAGCTACATCCAGATGAACAGAATCCACTTTTGGAGATTTACTTACCTGGATGATTGAGCATGCATCAAGAAAGTAATTTGGAATTTCTTAAATGATCCTGAAGGTTATGGAATAAAAAGGTCAAGCGGAAGACGCCAAAATTTCACCAGCACTGAGATGAGATGGAGGATCCACTTTGCTGTGTCAAGACACTGGCTGATCCTTAATCCAAATTAGGGCCTTGACTGGTGCCGACTGCAGCCCCATAGCCATCAGACAGCATCTGAGACCGAAAGGCTTCAAAAACATGAAACGTCTTCAAAGGCTTTGACTCCTTGAACGCCACAGAACTGACCGTTTGGACTTTGCACCAAACATGAGACATGAAAGGTGGAAGAAAGTTTTCAAATCAAATCAAATCAAATCACTTTTATTGTCACATCACATGTGCAGGCACACTGGCACAGCACATGCGAGTGAAATTCTTGTGTGCGAGCCCCACAAGCAACAGAGATGTGCAAACACAACAACACAAACGAGCAAAATACAAGAATGGCTACATCTGAAACTAATAAATATATGTACAATATATAATAGTATATGCATTTCTGGATGTGTATACTAAATATTTTCCTACGTGTGTGTGTGTGTATACACATTTTTACAAATTAAATAGTAAAAAAATAAAAATAAAAATAATAATAATAATAAAATATATAAAATATACAGAGTGAGACATGTGCAAAACAGTGGCATTACTGTACAGTATGGAGTGCATAATGTTAAAGTTCCAGTAGTGAAGGTGAGGTGTCTATGAAGTGTTCAGCAGTCTGATGGCCTGATGGAAGAAGCTGTCTCTCAGTCTGCTGGTTCAGGACCGGATGCTGCAGAACCTCCTTCCTGATGGAAGTAGTCTGAACAGTTTATGGCTGGGGTGACTGGAGTCCTTGATGATCCTCCCCGCTTTCCTCAGGCACCGCTTCCTGTAGATGTCTTGGAGGGAGGGAAGCTCACCTCCAATTATCCGTTCAGAGCACCGCACTACTCGCTGGAGAGCTTTGCAGTTGTAGGCGGTGCTGTTGCCATACCAGGTGGTGATGCATCCAGTGAGGATGCTCTCAATGGCGCAGTGATAGAAGGTCCTGAGGATGCGGGGGCTCATGCCGAATCTTTTCAGTCTCCTGTTTTATTCTCTGTTGAGGAAAATGTAACCTTGATGGTCCTGATGGTTTCCAAGGTTACTGGCATTACAAGCAAATCCCACCAAAGATGTTTTCTACACAACACAGTGGAGGGGGCGCCATAATGGTCTGGGTTGCTTTTTCTTCAGTGGAACAGTGGAGCTTCAGGAAGTGCGGGGGCATCAAACGGCCGCTAGCTATGAAGAGAACATCCCTCATGACTGAGGGCCCTCATCTGTGTGGTAACGACTGGGTTTTTCAACAGGACAACGCTATAGTACACAATGCCCGCAGGACAAGAGACTTCTTCCAGGAGAATACCATCACTCTTTAGGCCCATCCTGCGTGTTCCCCTGATCTAAATCCAGTTGAGAACCTTTGGGGACGGATGGCAAGGAAAGTTTACAAAAATGGACAACAGTTCCAGACAGTAGATGCCTTTCTTGCAGCAGTCTTCGCCACCTGGAGAAATGTTCCCATTCACCTCATGGAAACGCTTGCATCAACCATAATTAACTTTAGATGTGATCAACAATAACGGTGGAGCTACTCATTACTGAGTTCATGTTTTGAACTCTGATTGCTGTTTTGGGGGGGTTTATGGGTTTTTTTGGAGGTGTGGTCCTAAACTTTTGATCAGCTGTAAAACAGCCTGTTTCAGTTTAAGCGTTGTTTATGATAAATTGCATGCTTAATAAAATGTTTTTCTCACTCTCATTTCTTCTTGGACCTTGTTAAGATCCAACCATGCAAAATATGATTTTTTGCCATTTTTCAAGTGGTCTTAAACTTTTGATCAGGACTGTATCTATCTGACGCTGCCAGGTTGCACCTCAGACTCAAGGAGTCTGAGGTGGTCCACATGTCGCTAAATTTAAGTATCATCTCATGAGGATTTGGCTCAGGCATGCATACATACAAGCATGTGGGCTCCATACAAACTACTGTGCAACATTTTAAGTTGTGGCAACGCTGGATCTTTTTTTTCTTTTTCTTTTTTACTTCAATTTTCAAGGTGTCTTTGAATTCAGCCCTCTGTAGATTGATCACTTTAATTTCCTGACTTTTGTTCCTAACATTATCCAGTCCATATACAACATGATTTCAAGGTTCAAGGTGAACCTTGAAATCATGTTGTATTGATTGATTGATTTCTCCCACCCCTTTACGATCTGATGTGTTTTGTGAAATTATGTTTTGTGAAGTGATTGATAGCTTAGCAACAGGAGTAACAGCTCAATGTGGTTGAAAGTTTGAATCTGAAACAAAAGGTTGTGAATAATCAGCTAAAATAGTTTGCCCAACGTTTTAAGAAATAGAGCTAAAGCTATCGATGATAAAGGACGAAAGAGTTAAAAAAATATTTATGTTAGACACCAACATCTAGCTGAAACTGAATAAACCAGAGGATGGATATTTTGATCCCAAAGGGTGACTGCTGAATTCTTTTGACGTACAATTGTGAGCAAAATTAAGTCATACAGTCTGTTCCTCAAAATGTTAATACCCACAAGTCAGACAAGCAACAGCCAAATGTTAATTATTCAGTTAATAGTAGCTTTGAGTCTCTGGCCAATCTTGTTAAAAAAAAACATCAGCTCGCTTGAAACTTGCAAAACAAATTCACGATGTTTATTGTTATTTTGCATACCAGTTCATGATGTGGTTTCAGGTAAGTTATGAACGCCAGTCTGGGAGACAGAAACTATGGTGTTTTGCTCTTCAAACACAAGACTGGTCGCATCTGAAAATCTTGATTTAAATTGACGCTTTTCCAGTCTTTCCACATTTCTTTCTGTTCCATAAGCTACTTCAGCTCAAATTTATCTGTTTCGGTCTTGCAGTATCTCAAATACACATTTTTCATCATGTAAGACATCGAAAGACTTTATGATGAAAGAAATTTTCAATCTACACCAGAGTTACACTCCACAAATAAGATAACTCTTTGTTGTCACTGCACAGTCATACTTAGTACAACGAAACTGGAAAACTGTCCCATGTCGGCACTAAGCACTACTAAACACAACATGGAAGAAACTGAAGTTGGTGAAAATATGTTGTGTTTTTTTTTTTGTAAATTACCTTCCCTGTTAACACTTAAAGTAATTGATATATTATTTCTTAAATGTTTTAACAAATAATATTGCACAGGTATGGGTATGTCTTTTAGTTTGAAGATCAGCGTATTTCATGGCTAACGTAATACATCCGGTAGCCAGCTGAATTTTAACGTCATTTCTGCTGGTACGTGTGTAGCTACTATATTCCCGCAGCTATAGTTCTAATGTTAAAAGCTGCTGTCCTGCTGGTCAGCTGTTCTTCCTCTATCGCGTGGAGCATTGTGTGGATACTGTCTGTTTAACCGGACATCGGGGTCTCTGTGAGTTTTCCAAGCATTGCTCTTATGTTTTTTTTTTACCCCATGTCGAAGGACAAGTTTAAAAGACATAGCTTTAACTGTCGGATTGTTGTGTATGCTTGCTTACTTTACCGCTTATCTTTGTAAACAGCAGCTTGGCGATTTCTTAAAATGTTGTTTTGAACAGTATGATTTCTTGCGAGGGAAATGTACTACGTGTTCTTTTAGCATCTGAAATCCGATGAAACATTTTGAAAGTGTCTTAATTTAGGTTTGATGATGCGACTGCGAATCACTTACCGAGGCCTTGGAATGACGATTCCCTGCTCTGAGGACCCTATGTACCTGGTAGTGATTAGTTAGCCAATACAGCTAACATATCGGTGCTAACCCTAGTTTAATTAAAGGGAGCTTAGAATGTTACCCAGTGTTGCCTAAAGTAACACCCCCGCCGTTTTTCACTGAAATTGCGTTAGGATAAAGACTTAATATTGCGAGCAAAATATACATTGAGAGTTGGACCGTTAGCTAGTTAGCAGCGACCTAGTCTGTTTAGAGCACATATAAACCCTGCTACGGTACAGCAGCAGCGATATCAGACCCCCATTAAAAAGCTGTGCTACATTCTAAACTTCTGAGGTTTTAACAAGTGACAGTCCACGGTTTCATTGGTCTGACCCCGTTTGAATGTGCATGAACTCCACATTTGGGCTGCATTGAACTGGATTTATCAGTTCAAAATATAGGAGTCTCAGCGCAGTTGCTGATGGAGCATAGGGTTCATCCGTTATTACCGCGAACACCCGTCAGCCTTTATGAACGCATCTGCTGTTGTACTATCAACATATCTGTAATTTCTGCTAGGGCTGCAACTGTCAATTTTTTATTTTTAGTAATCGGCTAGTCTTTGGATTAATCCATCAATTAATCGAGTAATTGGATAAAAATAAATTTTGCGCTATTAATGAGCAATAATGAATATTAAAAATAGAATAGAATAGCCTTTTCTTGTCATTGCACATGCATAACGAAATTGTAGATGCTCCGTTCAAACTATGCATGGATAAAAATATAAATGGTAGGACAGTAAGAATAAATAACAAAACAAGAGGAATATATACAAAGCAGGAGAAATGCACACGTTAGAGGACAGAAAGAAAAAACACAGGTACTTCAAAATGAGCTGTTAGAAATGGCAATGTTTTAATAATTTAACTGCACAACAACATCTGTTAAAACAACTAATATAGTATTTTGTTGTATTAAAATAGTTGTTGTTGTTTTTTTAAAGAAAACATTTTCGTAAATGCAAAAATAAATAAATAATCTCAAGTATGGTAATATAAAATAATATATACATGCAACGAAAACTAAGGCATAAAATAAAATTGCCTGTACAGCTCGGTGATTAGCACATTTGCCTCACAGCAAGAAGGTCCTGAGTAACTATGTGTTAGACTGGGCACCCAGACCTGTACCCTGCCTCTGCCACCATGACAAGGATAAGCGGAAGAAAGTGGATGGATGTCTTCTTGGAAGGCTTTCTTACATTAATATGTTGCAAAAATAGTTTTGTGTTGCATCTGCTGGATGACATAGATTAAGTGTGTTTTCATATGTATGTGTTTTGTGCATGTGTTTCTGCGTATTTAAGTGTGTATGTGAATATGAGAGTTTGTGTGTCTGTAAGCCTTAAAAGAGTGTGTGTGGTGGCTGCAATGAAGAAAAGCAAGCATATCAGCATTCTGAAGTTTGCCCTGTGCATTGATGTATAATTTTTTTGCTGTTGAACGGACATTATGATGGTGTAGATGTTAATAATGTTAATAATAATTCACTGTCCAAACTAACAGCCCCAGGTCACTGGCTCAGAGTTTTTTGGGGGAAGAAGCTGTTGTGAGATAATATTTGATATTATTTCACTTTAAATCTGTAAAATAACTTTACAAAAGCCTTGAAATAAATATGGTCTAAACTCACAAAATATGGTCTCTAAACTCGCCCCTGTTTATTGCAGGTGTCGCAGGTCACTGAGATGGAAAGTGGGACTTCTGCCGTCAGCCTTCAGCAAGCGGCGTAATTAACTTAGTCTGATACACGGTTTAACCGTCCATCTGCATATTTTAAAGATATCCCACTTACGTGGCTTTATTTTACATTTTTGCTGTGTAAAACAAATGGTGGAGTATACAGCTACAAAGTTTGCTTTTCTTCACGTCAGAGTTCCACCTCTCAGCTCTTCGTGATGTAAACAGACTCTGGCTCCATGTTAAACTATGCTAGAGTCATCGTCGCTGCTGCTGCTGCTCTGTCAGTCTGTTGGAAAAACTGTGTGGGCTTAATATTGTGAAACTTTTTATTCACATGCTACTCCTACATATGGTTGTATTCCAAGTCTGTTTTTAGTCACAAATGTTACAGAGTGATGTATCAATCGAAGCAAATAATTTGTGTCAAGGATTTTTTTATAATACAGTTATTTGAATTACTAGATGACTGGTTGCTACACTAATATCTGCACAGTTCAAATAACTGTGTCTGCACAGGACAGGGCTGTAGATTAACATTGTTAGCTCATAGTACTGGTGGTAACAAGGTTGCCAGTTTTGTAGCACAGAGCAAAAAGTTGTAGTGCAAGCATGAAATGTGGTGTTTTTTTAACATTGTGTCTTTTAAATATCTTGTTTGACATGACATAAGAATTGTTTGATTTTCTCCTTTTTTGCTGCTTCTGAGCAGTAGTGACAAAATAAAAGCTGTGCCTTAGCATCGTAAATCAGCCATGGAAAGTCATGTTTTCACTTGCTGTTGTACTTTTAAACCTTTCCTTTTCTTTCAGACGTACCTTCATTTGGTGCAGGTTGTGTGTTTGTTTTGTCCTGATGGGCGGGTTTTCTTTTAAAGGTTAGAAATATTGCTCTATTCTTTTCAGCGTGAAAATACGCTTCCAAATTCCAACTCCTTTTATAAGGACCCCCACACAAGATCACTTGGGGTCACTGCACCGGGTGTTCTGATTACCACAGGGATCACTGTTGCCTTCACCCTCCATATCTTCTTCAGTTCTTCTCTGAGGCCTTGGTACTTCTTGAGCTTCTCGTGTTCCTTTTTCCTTATGTTGCTGTAACTCAGTATAACAATCACTACGGCCATCTTCCTCTACTTGTCTACCACTCCTATGTGCAGGTTGGTTAGCCATCATCGGTTTGTCTGTCTGTATCTGAAGTCCCACAGGATCTTAGCTCGTCATTCTCAACCACCCTAGGAGGCGTGTCCCATTTTGACCTCAGGACTTCTAGGTTATACTCTGCACAGATGTTCCTGTTCACTATGCTGGCCGCTTGGCAGCATTCCACGTATGCTCTGCCTGCTAGCATCTGGCACCCTGCTGTTATGAGCTGGATTGTCTCGGGAGCATCTTTACACAGCCTGCACCTGGGATCTTGCCTGCTGTGGTAGACCCCAGCCTCTAACAATCTTCTGCTCAGAGCTCGATTTCTCGTTCACTTCTTTCATACAGCTTGATGTCAGATATGTAGAGGAGGTGGCTGACGATTGCTCCATTCTGTAGTCTGTATCCGTAGCCAGTCTTGCAGTGATCTCACTGAGGGATTCAGGCCTATGCAGAACAGCAGTGGGGGCAGGTTATCTCCTTGGTAGATCCCACACTTGATGTTGACTTGTGCAGTTGGCTTGAAGTTGACCTCTAGTATTGTTCGCCCCATCTCCTGAAGGCATCAAAACTATGAATGAACAGATATGGAATTATGTAGTAAACACCCCTGTTCACTTCAATTTAAAATAGGATGGCTGCTGCCAGCTAGTTGCAGCATTTCCGAACCGTAATCATATACAGGTCTCACTACTATCTTGTGAACTGCTGCCATCCTTCTGTCACAAGTCACCCTGACACTACTCATCTCCACTCATTCCATGATGCCTGCACTCTCTTTTTATATTTCTGATGCACTCCTGGTTCTTTTTCCATGGTTTATCCCAGGTATCTACCTTCACTACCTCTACTCCTTGGATGTTGACCTTTTCACCTGTCTCCGTCTGAAGCTGGTTTTATGGTCGAGCAGAAGCGGTGTGTTTATTGTCAGCTTCAGTCCGGGCCCCTCTGCCTGCAGGGAGCTCTGCTGTCAGATGGAGGCAGTGTAGAAGATATGCAGGCCACTTTTGCTCGTGTTGTTAGTCTGTCAGGCAGCCTCGGAGAAGAGCAAATATGTAACATCCGAAAAAAAGTGAAGTGAAACAGAGTGTTAGAAATAATGAAACGTGTCCACTGCAGCCCTCATTTGTGCTTTTCAAGCTGTTTTTTGATCTTTGAAGTTCTTTTTTTCTCCTCAGTTCTCCTTTTCCCAGTAAACTCCACTATACCATAAAACCAGCTTTATGTATACTCATGTATTTGGTTTTGCTCCTACTGACTTTCATTCCTCTTCTCTCCATTTCATACCTCCACCTCTCCAGGCTCTCTTGCAGCTGCTCCTTGCTCGCTGCAGATCACAATGACACCTGTGAACATCATAGTCCATGGAGTATCATACTATCACCACTGTAAACAAGAAAAGGTTAGAACCATTTTGTTATTCCACTCTTACCAGCCACCATCTGTTCCTCCCAGCTCTTCAAGTACATGTTTACCTTTGCCATTTAATTTTTTCCCCTGCAAAATCCACTTCCATATGTCCTTCCTCATGTTAACATCATACCTAGCCAACACCTCATCACCTTTGTTCCCTTTATCTACATGTCCATTGATGTAAGCTCCAGTCATCACTCATCTACCCAGGGACATTTTTTGTTACTTCATCCAACTTAAGCCTCGATTATGCTTTCCATGTCCACAAGTCTGCTGCCTGGTTTTAAGTGACATAAATTTTATAATAAGAAAGTAAAGGTGGGGCTTCGTACCAGTTTCCCATCTGTTCTTTGTGACCAAGCGGACTTGTCCAGAGAATTTCTATAACTGTGCACCAGCTACACGTGCCCAGGTGCTGAACTTCCAACCCAGTATCATCTCAAAGCATGTAACAGACATGCTGGCCCACCTTGTGGATGTCACATGAAATGGACCCACATACAGAAGTTGCAGTGAGCTGCAGTACAAGCCGTGGTGATATTCTATTTCAAGCCAATGTGAAAACAAATGATTAAAGAGATATTACTCATACATTTAAATGTAAACAAATATCAGCCACCTAGCTTAATCTTACCTGACATAGAAGAAGCCTGAAATGTAGTCAGTAGTGACTTGCTGGCTGTAAATATTTAATCTCCCCCTGGTGAGACTGCAGCTTCTGTATGCGTGCTCTCCAGAATTCCTGATAATGAGCAAGAGACACAAGTCTATGTTGTCTTAATATTATGTTAGCAAATACATTTTTATACTTAATTTTCTTACATAGGCAATTTACTGTCTCACAGCTGCTTTTTAAAAATGCATTATGTACGAGAACCTAGGAGTAGTAACTTTGTTAACACCCTTATGCCAAAATCACCTTACAACCTGGAGGGGTCCCCAGTGATGCTGGATATTTCCTGAGATGCAGCATATGGACATTAGTAATACAATACAGCTTCATTTCCTTCTAACTGATTGAACTAACTTTAAATTTATTAAAAATGGCCAAATACTTATTACCACCTCTTTCTAAGATGATCCTGTCTGCTCTCTCTGCAGGTGGCGGCTGTCATGTAGTTAGGCCTTTTACTTCATGGATTTTGAGTCTTGAGGATTTTGAACATTTAGTTTTTGTCACTATTTGTCTAAGTTCCTAGACATTCTATCATACACTTAATCATGTGTAATGCAGTCCAATAATAAATAGAACTAGGTTGGGAAAATTCTTGTTTTTCTAAACTCCAATCAAAATGCAATTTGTGTTAGAATGAGAGACTGACCGAGAAAGTAGTAAAAGCAAGTAAAACCAAAGGGGCCAAAGTGCTTGTGCTGGTAACAGAAGAGCCACCCTGTCAGTAGGTTGGCAGCGCCTGAGGTAGCCAGGGCGTGAGGATGACTAGCTTGTTTAAACGCAGTAGCAGCAATGGAGGCTCCAGAAGCAGCGGAAATGGAGGTGGGGGTGGCAGTGGACAGGGGCAGCTTAACAATAGCAGGCCAAGCCGACAGGTCAGACGCCTGGAGTTCAACCAGGCCATGGAGGACTTCAAGACCATGTTCCCCTCTATGGACTATGAGGTGATAGAGTGTGTGCTGCGATCTAACAATGGAGCTGTGGATGCTACCATCGACCAGCTGCTGCAAATGAGCATTGACGGACAAGGCTCAGATGACAGCTCAGACTCGGATGACAGCATCCCACCAGAGGTCAGTGGAAAGGGTCCAAGGGTACAAACACCAATACCTGCTGAGCTTGACTGGCTGTCAGTGCTGGCACTGTAAACCAAAGCATCCCCTGCATTTAAATTGCACATTAGGGTTCTGGTGATGACCAGGCTTTTACAGTGTTCATGTTTGGATTTGCACATGTTTTGCATTCAGAAACGTGAGCAAGAAATGTGACGTTTTGAGAAACATGCGCATCCAATGTATATAATGCAAAAGCACAATATTATGATGTTTGAACTTTCTTTGATGGTACAGAGCATAGTGGCTCAAATCACATGATAATGGCAAGGCAACAGATGGTAAAATGCATCTAGGAATACAGTAATAACCAGGTTTAAAGTTCAAGTGTTTAAGTTCCATGTGAAGGGATTAAAGGTTACAAAAATCAAAGTATGGGAAGTTTTAAAAACCAGGTTGCTATCTAACAGGATACCTGTAAAAGCAGTCACTGAAAATTTCAAGATGGCTCTGAAAAAAGAATGAATACATGTGATGAGATTTCTCAATCACATGTATTCATGTGATTTTTAGAAGTTCTGTTGATACAAAATTGTATTTTTTTTTCTTTTTTCTTTTTTTTTTAAGAGAATCTGTTCTATAATGGCTTACAGCCAAAGACTGGAACTGCAGAAATGTCCATTTTTGTTAACAAGTTGTATCGAATCAGATGTTCTTGTCTAGGATGTGGTCATATGCATGAAGGCACCATGACAAGTATAACAATAACACGATGCTAGTCAGTCTTTTTACTGAAAAGAGCATAGCTACTCAGTTCAAGATCAAGACATTTTGCACTAACTTGAAGTTTATTTAGCTGAAAAAATGGAAATCTAGCTGAAGGCAGCTTAAATCAATCAAAGCACCTAATCAAACAAAACTTGTGTTTTCTAGATATTGGAGCGAACTCTGGAGCCTGACAGTTCAGATGAGGAGGCACCTCCAGTTTACTCTCCACCAACATATGACATGCACATTTATGATAGGAAATACCTAGAAGCCCCACCAACACTATCTCCACGGTAAGTAACAAAGACTTAGGTGCTATGTTTTACATAATTGTTCTGTTAATTTTTTAAATAAAATACCTCTGTAACCTGATGAAGCCTCAGGCATTGCTTTTGTAAATAAAATATATCAAGAACATTTCTTCAAATTTGGCTCAAATGTCTCTTGGACTCAAAGATAAATTGTCTTTTTTTTCTAGGTCAAAAGTCAAGGTCACAGTGACTCATCAACATGAGTCCATATTTCAAGAATTCAGATTCAAGTTATAACAAAAAAGTGAAGTGATAACATTTTCCCAGGTTAATGGTCAGTTTCACTGTAATATCACAATGCAGACACATTTTCAGAGTGCACATGGGTCCCTAAAATATCTCAAAATATCTTCAGTATTCATTGTCTGGGTGGGTGTTTCAGTCGTTGCAGTCACTTCAGTGTTGCTATTTTCACAATTTCACATATTTCGAGCAAACGATGCCTCTGTGCTGTGTATTCGAGGTGTTTTAGATTAAGAACAAACAGCTTCCATATATGTATATATGATCATGTTATTTGCTAATAAAATTTTTTAAAACCAATGAAATCCTTCTAATTTTTATTGACTGTATAATAGAAACGTAAAAAATGATCTAAATAAGTGGCAAAGAAACAAATAAACATTGTACGTCTACCAAAACTTGGCCACAGTTGTAGTTGTGTTCATCCAAAGCGGGGCCTTTACAGTGTTTTTATGCTCTCTGCATGCCTCTTGTCGTGGCTGTCATACACCGATTTTGACGTTTGGCACGCTGGTCGGTTGAGCACCTCTCAATTTTTGTAACTGGTGTGTTGCACTGTGGCCGAGTAGGTTTGTTTTTTTTGGTTTTTTTTGTCCTTCCCCAAGGGCAAAGTCTTCCAGGTTTGACTTCCCCTTCCTGTCTCAGCAACTATTTCACAGTGTTGTCTGAGTGGCGCCACCTATCATTCAGGAGAATGCTGCAGTCCCTTCCTATGCCTTAACAGCGGGCATACCGGAGTGACTGTGTGATGATCATGTGGTGGCGAGTGAAGCAACCAATGTATAACCAGAGATTATACTGGTGACCTTAGTTGTGCTTTTATCCTTCAGCAAACTGTGGAGAGTTGTAAAGTACAAAGGCTTTGTTCAAGGACAAATGACATGGTCTACGTAGGCTGAGTCCTTTGAAGGAACCAACCCCTGAATTTGCAGTGTTTAAACACAAACGGCCCAGTACAGCTGTTGTGTGGTTTTCCTTTTGTGTTTTTGATCTTTTGATCTTTTGTTTTTCCCCTTATTGTTGTTTCCTTTTGATACCTTATTTTTTTCTTCCAGGCCTACATTTCAGACAACCAGCAGTTGACCAACACATACAGTCCACACAAGGAGATGCATTCTTTTAATTTTAAATTTTTTTTTAATGTATTTATTTTTTGGAGGATTGCACATGTCTATGTACGTTGAATACCCTTAGTCCTTCAATCTGTGTAGCAGAATAACTACGCAAACTGACACAAAAGCAGTGCCATCTCCCATAAGAGTCCTTTCCTTTCAGACAGTGTATCCCCTGAGGAGGGTCTTTTCTGGGGTAAAAGTATCTTCCTTTTCATGTAGACCCTGGTCCATGCAATTGATGAAGAAATTTTCTCTGACGCTTTGTGCTGCCGAGAAAAATTACTGCAATGTGAAACTTTGTAACTATTATTGACTTCATGCATTGCTTTAAGTGGCCATTTTTAAAAAAGGAAAATGAGCATAGGTGTTTCCCCAGTTACCACTATATGTGAAGGACAGTGTCACAGGGAATTTGTAGAACCTTTTTGTTGTGAGGTGAATGTTCTGCTTGGCTGGGGCCTTTCTGTGTGGAGTTTGGTCTGGTTTTTCTGACTTCCTCTCACAGTCCAAACAGACACATGTTAGGCTAATTGTCGATTAGACAAGTAGTTCAATAGTAAAACTATAAAAGCACCATGCAAATGCCAGTGTGGGTCCAATCCTGTGCTGCTCCTTTAACATCTGTATCAGCAGCTATGATAATTCATCCAAAGATTATTTACTGCAGTACAATAATGCAGAGATATGTAAATAGTTATGGGGTGAAAACAGACAATACCAAACAGCCCCAGCACCTTTTGTGACTTAAACAAAAGGCAGCATAAGATTGTATGTTATATGCAAACACTGACAATGCTTTAAAGACCTAAACCAAGCAAAGAGTTGGCACGTCTTAAAATTGAATTAGCCTGTTTTAATTGTTTGACAGTATTATAGATTGTGTCTAGGCCACATTTGCAAACACTCACCAGGCATTTTCTCATTCATAACATCATTTTCCTGTTGAGATATATGGGGAAAAATAGATGTTTCTTGTCTCTAGCACTCCCTAGTTATTATTGTGAGAGCACCATATAAAGGATTTAAATAATTAATAATAGTTTCAGATAGAGACAACTTGAAAATGCAACTGGTAGATTTACTAATCTGTCCTGTTACTCCATGGACTCTCCTAGATCTAAAGCCCAGCCTCCTTCAGCTCACCAGCAGGTCAGAAGCTACCGTAACTGGAACCCTCCATTGCTTGGAAATCTCCCTGATGATTTTCTACGGATTCTTCCACAGCAGTTAGACAACATTAAGGTAAAAATGGGATTGTTTTTTCCCAAGCGTTCACAAGATGGCTCCTTTTTTTCCCTCCTTACTGTTAAATACTGTTAATACCATTAATGTCTTTTTCTTATGTTGGCCTTGTTTGTTTGTTTTTTGTTTTTTGTTTGCTTGCTTTGTGATACTGTAATATGTATGTAGTTAAACAAACAAAAACAAAAACCTGTCAGAGACAGAGAAAAGCCTTACGGAGTGGCTGAATTAACAATCTGGGACATGCTTAAAAAGAAGAATTGTATTTGTTGGTTAAGAAAACACCTTCATAACGTATCCAAGTCAAGAACGTTGTCAAGGAGGTAGTGTGTCAGCCTTCACTGACAGAAGATTGTGTTCTGACAGCCAAACATTTCTGATGTGGCTAAGTTAATTATGTTAATTATATTACTGGGGGCAAGAAGGAGAACATCTGGTGTAATTCAATGCAATTCAATTTTATTTATACAGCTCCAAATCACAACAACAGTTCTCTCAATGCACTTTAGATTGTAAAGTAGACCCTACATACAGAGAAAAACCAAAGAATCATATGACCCCCTGTGAGCAAGCACTTTGGCGACAGTGGGAAGGAAAAACTCAATTTTAACAGGAAGAAATTTCCGGCAACGGATGTATCGCCAGATATGTTATTTAAATATAGACGTTTGGTATCCACAGGAATGTCGGAATCTCAGCTAAAAGCGTACAATACCATTTAAACAACCACCAAACAGCAAACAATTTAAAGAGCAGGTAAATCCACAAAACGATGTAAACACAAATCGCTGATCGTTCACTCGACATGCTGTCGGGTACTGAAATCCAACCTCTCACAGATTCTGAAACTGCAGGTTTCGTTGTCACATTTTCATCACAGAAAAGTTTGTTTTTCACTTTCTTTTTATTTCTTTTGTTGATGCAAAGACAACTTTAAAAGCATCACAAACATTAAAAAAAAAAATCCAAGCCAAACGGAAACAGTGAAAACTGGCAGTCCTGATAGGGAGTTTTCTGAAACCGTCAACTCATCCTGAAATTTTACTGTCAGCTAGGAGGGCCATAACAGGGAACACCTTTCACAGTAATAACGAGTTACAGTAGTCCATCCTAGAGGTAATAAATGCATGAACTAGTTTTTCTTTGTTACTCTCAGACAGGATATGTCTCATTTTTGAGACATTGTGCAAATAGAAGAAAGCAGTCTTACATATTTGTTTAATGTGTGCATTGAACAATATATCCTCCGCAATTCCTCACAGTGTTACTGGAGGCCAAGGTAATGCTATCCAGAGTAAGCTTCTAGCTAGATGCCAAATTTCTAAGATTTTTAGGGCCAAAGTACAATAACTTTAGCTTTATCTAAATTTAGAAGCAGGACCACCGTGCCAATTAGAAGTGGCACAGTGGTTAGCACTGTTGCCTCATAGCAAGAGGGTCCTGAGTTGAATTCCACAATCAGGCCGTGGTCTTTTTGTGTGAATTTTGCATGTGTTTGTGTGGGTTCTCTCCAGGTAATCCGGAGGCCACTCCCGCTAATGCGTTAATTGGAAACTCTAAATTGCCCAGAGATGTGAATGCAGGTGTAAGTGTGAATGGTTGTATGTGTTAGCCCTGCAACAGACTGGCGACCTGTCCATGGTATACTTTGCCTCTCACCCCAAGACATCTGGGATAGGGTACAGGTGCAGCTTTCCCAGCGACCCTGAAAAGGATAAGCGGAAGAGATGTCTTTACATCTGTATGACATTCCTATAGTTTAACTATCTGGCTTCACGGATAGAAGCTGGGTTCTATCCGTGTGTTTGAGAGAGTTGGGTGTTATCTGCATAACAGTGAGAATGTATGCATACATTGCTATACCTAAGGGAAGCATGTATAATGTAAACAGAATTGGTCCTAGCACTGAACCCTGTGTGTGAAGAGGACTCTCCATTTAAATGAACAAATTGTAGTCTGTTAGGTCGAAATGATTCAAACCATTGCAGCGCAGCAAATCAAATCAAATCAAATCACTTTTATTGTCACATCACATGTGCAGGTACATTGGTACAGCACATGTGAGTGAAATTCTTGTGTGCGAGCTTCACAAGCAACAGAGTTGTGCAAAATACAATAATGTAAACAAGCAAAATACAAGAATGGCTACATCTGAAACTAATAAATATATGTACAATATATAATAGTATATGCATTTCTGGATGTGTATACTAAATATTTTTCTACGTGTGTGTGTGTGTGTGTGTGTGTGTGTGTGTACATATTTTACAAATTAAATAGAGTAAACAATAAATAAAATATATAAAAATATACAGAGTGAGACATGTGCAAAACAGTGGCATTACTGTACAGTATGGAGTGCATAATGTTAAAGTTCCAGTAGTGAAGGTGAGGTGTCTATGATGTGTTCAGCAGTCTGATGGCCTGATGGAAGAAGCTGTCTCTCAGTCTGCTGGTACAGGACCGGATGCTGCAGAACCTCCTTCCTGATGGAAGTAGTCTGAACAGTTTATGGCTGGGGTGACTGGAGTCCTTGATGATCCTCCCCGCTTTCCTCAGGCACCGCTTCCTGTAGATGTCTTGGAGGGAGGGAAGCTCACCTCCAATTATCCGTTCAGAGCACCGCACTACTCGCTGGAGAGCTTTGCAGTTGTAGGCGGTGCTGTTGCCATACCAGGTGGTGATGCATCCAGTGAGGATGCTCTCAATGGCACAGTGATAGAAGGTCCTGAGGATGCGGGGGCTCATGCCGAATCTTTTCAGTCTCCTGAGAAAGAAGAGGTGCTGCTGCGCCTTCTTCACTGTTTTGTTTGTACCTGTAATACCTGTAATACGTACAGCATGTTCTAATCGCTGTAATAAAATATCATGATCAACGGTATCAAATGCTTCTGGCTACACTGAGGTCTAGCACGACAAGCACAGAGATGAGTCCACTGTCAGAGGCCATAAGAGCATCACTTGTAACCTTCACTAAAGCTGTACTCTGTACTTTGATGAGCTCTGAAACCTGACTGAAACTCTTCAAATAAACGATTTCTCTGCAGATGATCAGTTTACAATAGAGTTTACAATAAGTCTTTCAAAAAAAAATGTTCAGATAAAAGGAAAGGCAGCTAGGTTAAGTGATGGCTTTTGAGGAAGTAATTAATTTGATGGTTTGGAGGAAGTAATTACTGAAGTTAACTCAGAGAGATAAATTGGAGAAAAACAGTCTAAATAAATATTTGTGGTACACAATGTTAAGTCTGTGAGATTATGAGTAATCTTTTCTTTTAATAGTTAAAATTTATTTTGGGAAGAAGTTCATGAAGTCATTACTAGTTAACGTTAAAGGGATGGTTGGCTCAACAGAGCTCTGACTTTTTGTCAGCCTGGCTACAGTGCTGAAGAGAAACCTGGGGTTGTTCTTATTTTCTTCAATCAGTGCTGAATAGTGGGATGTTCTAGCTTTATGGAAGCCTTTTTATAGAGCAGCACCAAACTAGCTACAAATTTTTCAAGAGTGCAGAGCTGGATCTCCAGTTTAGTAATCTGATCTTGTTCGCGAGTGATGGGAGAAGGGAGCCGGAGATCGACAGACGGATTGGGGCTGCAGCTGCAGTAATGCGGAGGCTGCACCGGTCCGTCGTGGTGAAGAGGGAGCTGAGTGTAAAAGCGAAGCTCTCAATTTACCGGTCGATCTACGTCCCTACCCTCACCTATGGCCACGAGCTGTGGGTAGTGACCGAAAGAACGAGATCGCGGATACAAGCGGCAGAAATGAGCTTCCTCTGAAGGGTGGCTGGCCTCTCCCTTAGAGATAGGGTGAGAAGTTTGGCCATCCGGGAGGGGCTCAGAGTAGAGCAGCTGCTGCTCCACATCGAAAGGAGCCAGCTGAGGTGGTTCGGGCATCTGACAAAGATGCCTCCTGGGCTCCTCCTGGGTGAGGTGTTCCAGGCATGTCCCACCGGGAGGAGGCCCCGGGGCAGACCCAGGACACGCTGGAGAGATTATATCTCTCGGCTGGCCTGGGAACGCCTTGGTATTCCCCTGGATAAGCTGGAGGAGGTGGCTGGGGAGAGGGAGGTCTGGGCCTCTTTGCTTAGGCTGCTGCCCCCGCGACCCGGCCCCGGACAAAGCGGATGAAGATGGATGGATGGATGGATGGATGGATGGCCTCTGAAGTTGTAAATGGGCTATGTTTATTACAAGTATCGTTATTACTCAAGGAGGCTGAGGAGTAACTAAAATCTGACCGAGCAGGAAAGTGCAGGAGGGACTATGACCTGCAAGATAAAGCTTGCTGACACTGGGCGTGACATTTCATTCCAGAATGGCTTGATAGTCTGGAGATTTAATTGTACACTGCATAGATTCAAGACACCCTGTGTCACATGCAGCAAAGCATCCCCAGAACATGTCCATGCCTCCTCTGTTTTTCACTGTAGGTTCAATGTTGTTGTTTTTTCTTTGCTTCATTTCTACCCTTCGACTGTTAAAGGCTGCTGGAGTATTATCGTCACCCCACTGGGCGGTGTGGACACTCAAGTTTGTAAATGCAATAACTTGAGAACAAAGTGATGTAAGAGCTTCAAATTGACACAATTGGTGTGTCAAGTGTGTGACGAGAATTTTCAAATTGATCCCACAGGTGCATCTACTAAAAGTATTGAACAAGTTTGAATCTCAGTGACCTTGGTCTCAAAGTCAGAGTAAACTTTCTGAAATTCTTGTGAATATGAAGCTTGTCCCAGGCTATCGCACAGCTAACACGGAGAGACAGACAAGCGTTCACACTCAAATTCACACTTTTAGAATTTAAAATAATAATAATAAAATTATAATTTTATTTCATTTTTTTCTGTCACCACTGAACTTTTTTTTTTCTTTAGTGGAAAGTGATCAACAGTTTTGTTCACATCTGTGTACCCTGATCAAAAATTAGACCCCCTCCAAACAGCTGCTCTGTTTTTTATATGAATTCGTGTGTTGTTTATTTAGTATTTATCCTCCCCATTGTCTTTTACTGCCTCATCCTCATTTGATTTATAGACCTGCATTTAACACACAGGCACAGCAGTTTTTCCATCAATTTTTCTTCACATCTACCTCTTAGTTTATTCTACAATACATTTGTGACAGGGTCTTTCTGTGTGGAGTTTGCATGTTCTCCTCATGTTTGCGTGGGTTCCCTCCGGGTACTCCGGCTTCCTCCCACCGTCCAAAGACATGCACTTTGTGGGGATAGGTTAATTGAGAAATCTAAATTGTCCGTAGGTGTGAATGCGGGAATGAATGTGAGTGTGAATGGTTGTCTGTCCCTGTGTGTTGGCCCTGCGACAGACTGGCGACCTGTCCAGGGTGTACCCCGCCTCTCGCCCTAGGACAGCTGGGATAGGCTCCAGCACCCCCCGCGACCCTGAAAAGGATAAGCGGAAGCGAATGAATGGATGGATGGACATTTGTGGCCAGTGCTGGTACAAAATTTGGTTTTCATGGACTTTTCTGTTTCAGTTATTATTTTGATTATTTTTTTACATGGTTCTATGATGCAATGACGAACAGTCACAGGGATCTCATGAAGGGTTTTTTTGTTTTGTTTTGGTCTTTTTTGCATTTTTGGCATTGGTGCCACTGGTTTAGACAAAATAATAGTAATCCTGAGTACTAGATTGATACATACATTAATCCTTTTTTTTTTTTTTCTCAGCAGAGCTCTCAGAACAGTCTGTCTCAGCTGTCACCGTCCTCCTCGTCAGTTTCTTCATTAAGTCAGTGGACAGTGCAGTCTGGTTCTGGGTCTGCTGCCGGAACCACTGGGGGTCCTGGTTTAACAACAGCAGCTACAGAGCAAGACAAGAAACTGAAACAGTATCTGGAAGACGAGCGTATCGCGCTGTTCCTGCAGAACGAGGAGTTTATGAGAGAGCTACAACGCAACCACGAGTTTCTCATTGCCTTAGAGAAAGGTATTCCTATTCACAGTATACACAGAAAAATTCTGCCATTAATGTCAACATGAGCCTGTGAGTTGCACTGCCTCGTCTTATATCTTATTGTACTTACCTGATGTATTGGAATTTAAAAAATACTTAATAAGATACTGTTAATACTGAAGAGCTGTCAAGTCCTTTTACAGTGTTGTGCACCTAGCCCATCACACTACCACAACCATGCTAATATGACTTGTTTGTTTATTTCATGAAGTGCAGTGTTAGTTTTACGCCAGATGTAATCGGATGTAATCTTCCATAAAGTTCAATGTTTGTCTTGTTGGCCACAGAATTTTTTCCCAAAATCCTTACGGAAATTTTTTGCCAATTCTGAGATCAGCCTTTTGCCTCTTTTGCACTAGCACCTACTCGGCTTGACTTGACTGTACTCTGCTCTACTTGGTTTTGGATGATCCACCTGAATGTGGATGGGTTTGTTGGACCAAGGCAGAATGAAAGTTCTTTGTTGTATGTGACACAAACAACACAACAAGATATTGAGGTGATGGTATAGCTGCTGCTAAACTGATGGTAAACGTTTGCACCTCTTCACTGGACTTCCAGTTTAATGGTTTAACGAGACAGACGTGTGAAGTAACTGCTTATTGATGGACTTAATCCACTAAAAACGTAATCATTGACGATTTTTCTAGAGTTAAACCCACGATTGAGTGGGGAAGGAATCACAGGAGGCTGACAAAACACAAATATGCCTAAAATAGAAGATAAAAACAACTCAGCGGCAAGAGCTAGCAATGTCTTGCTCGACTGGAAGCTAGATACTACCTACGTAATGGAAAACCCTAAGAACAGAAAGTCAAGTCCAGCTAAGTAGGTGATGGTGGAATAGAGGCTTTTGCATTCTTTTTGGTCAGCAGTGGATTTTGCCTTGAAACTCTTACATGGACAGAGTTTTTACCTGGTCTCTTTCTTAGTGCTGAATTATGAGCAGTCAACTTAGTTAAGTTCAGTGAAAGTAAGGATTGAATTCCTTTAGTGTATTTTCTTTTCTTTTTTTTGTGACCTCCTGGATGAACCGTTGATGCTCTTTTGGAATAGCATTGGTAGACCTTCCACTACTAGGAAGGTTCACCACTGTTCCAGGTTATATCCATTTGTGGGTAATGGCTCTCACTGCGTTTTGCTGGAGTGCCAATGCTTGGTAAAGATTTGCAACCCTTTCCAGACTAGTAGATATCACTTGTGTTTTTTTCTCATCTATTCTTAAATTTCTTTAGATTATATTATGTGTTGTGTTGCCTGCATAGCCTATTTCACTTTGCCAGACAGGTTCTTGGTGAGTTAGGCCTAGCGAAATTGAACTCAACTTTCCAAAAAGGTGGTTAATGACAGTTAATTTATCATTTAAATTACTTTTTCACATAGGGCAAGGTAGTTCTTTTTCCCTTAATGAATAAAAACATAATTTAAGTTCACATTTTGTATTCAATCCAGTTACCTTTGTCTAATACTAAATAGTGACGTGGGCGAGTAGTTGACTTGCTGACTAATCATGGCTAGTCGGTACCAGACTAGTTGTCTAATCTAATTGTTAAAATTTTAATTGATGCCCAATGCCTGTAAATTATTGTCGTAAATGTTATGCAACCATCTGCCACCAGATAGCACATTGTTTTTGAGAAATGTAATAAATCTATGAATCTAGGCCTTATCTTTTTGTATTAGAGCATGGAGGAAATTAGCTTTCTCTGAAAGGTGGATGGCTTATCCCTTAGCAACAGAGTAGGGAGCTCAGAGTAGAGCAGCTACTCCTCCACATTGGAAGGAGATTGCTGTAGACTCCTGGGTAAGGTGTCCCGACTGTGAATGTCCTACCAGGAGGAGACTCCGGTGTAGACCCGCAACACACTAGGGAGATTACATGTATTGGCTGGCGTGCAAACTAATCTATGTATATTTATTCGTATATTACCATTCTTTTTCTATTATATAACATTAGAAAATTACTGACTGCGAAAGCACACATTGTGTTTTGCTGAGGACCACTGAATGTAAACATAATTGTTTAAAGAAAACTGCACAGTGCAGAAAACTGTTTTTTTTTCTTGTTTTATTTTGCTTTGTTATTGCCAAGGTCTGCTTTTATGCTTAAGTATTATGCTTGGTTTGTTTTTATTACTTTGGTTAAAGTAATAAAATTTAAAGGTTTGCTCTCATACAACACAGTATTAACAAAAAAGCTAAAGCTTGCTAAGTCTAGAGAATGCTGGAACCAAAATCTGAAAAAGGAGAACTCTGGAAACACATCTGCATATGCTTGGCAGTCACCCCAAAACAAGAAATCTGTGTTCATTAAACAAAACCTATTTTGGGGTGGCTAGTATTCATGAAAAGTCAACTTCTTAGTGATAGTTCACTATAAGTAGTGGGATATATCTCTGTACGTTTATTGTGAAAGATTTGCACAAGAAGTTGCTGCATTTACTATACAATGTGCCAGAGCTCTAACAGTTTGCCTTTCCCAGCAGAAACTGAGATTAAGAATTTAAATTTGGGTCATATTACTTTTATGCTAGAGCTCGTCACATCTGGGCAACACACATTAGTGGTCATAACATCTGCTCTCTTTTTAGATCGCTTGAAGTATGAGTCAAAGAAATCAAAGTCCAATCATTCAACTAGCTTGGAGAATTCCACAGGTAGATATCACTCATCAAGATTTGTCTGCTAAGCTACTTTGAGCTCTGTCTAAATTGTACAGAGTACTGGTTTATGTGTTTGTGCATTCACTGTGTTAGCTGCATCAAAAATTTGCACTCAATATATCACACTGTGCATTTTTACGTTTGATATATTTGATCTTCAGATGCATAAGTGTACTGTGTGGTAGTGCTTCTGTGTATGTGTGCAGGAGACCAGTACTCTGGAGCTTCCATGGAGGCCATCTCAGATGATGCGTTCAGAGACAAACTCAAACACATGGGCAAATGTAAGTCTGCTGATTTACAGTAGTATTATTGTTTCACAATACCTACCTAGCAGGATGGCTGCTGTGTTTGCTTCGGATTACTCCTCACCCCCCACCCGACCCTGTGGCTTGTTGTGCTGTGGACATTTATGTACTTTTATGTGCAGAGGAGTTTTTTTGTTTCCTGTTCTCATGCTGTCCTTCCAAGAGCCCAGCATGAGTAGAGGTCTCTTTTTTTCCTCTTGTACTTTCCCATTGTAGTGTATATTTCAGTGTTTTTCTGTAACGCTACCGATCTCCGACCTGTATCCCCATGTGATGTCCGTGTTGTGTGTGTAAGGTTGGGGGGGGTCCTATTTCACTGCAGGGCAACCTGCACGTGGCGAATAAAGCCTTGATTGATTGATTAGTATTTATAGTCATTTTGTAGTTTGATTAATGGAGCAGGAAGTTGTTTTTTTCACCTTCAGCAACAAGAAAGAAGCTGTTTGAAATTGCCAGAACATTTTCAGAAAAGACAAAGAGAAGAAAGTCAAAAAGGAGGACACTCCTGAAGCATCATTCGTATCCTTTATGTAAATGTGGTCAGGCTGAGATTCTTGTATTTTTAAAAAGGTTCCATTTCATGTTGTGAGGCAGTACAGTAGCTAAAACAACACATTAAATCAAAACCACTTTCAAAACTGTTATGATAATGGTGAGACTTCTAGTACACTACACACAGAAGAATTTTTTTACTGTTGATAGTACTTGTTTTAATGTACAGCTGTTTCTTTTCACTGCTGTTAAGTGCTAATCGGTGACTCAACTCCTGGGTCCTCCGGTCTGCATGTAGAAATACCTTGGGAAAGATACTAAACACTAAGTTGCTCCTTTAGTTGTTTGTGTGTATGAGACAAAGCACTTAAAGGCACAGAATGAAAGTCTTTTGTAATGAGACATAAAAAGCAACACAAGTCTTTTGTTTGCTCAGAAAAGCACTATACAAGTAGCATTCCACGATGGACTACATTATGAAGAAAGAGTAAGAAGAAAAAATTTAACTGAGTAGTATGTAAATAAGTAATTACCGTATTTCCCGGACTACAAAGCGCACCTAAATATTAGCCGCACAAGCTAAAATCAGGGGAAAATCCTGTTTTGTACATACATTAGCCGCACCTGACCAAAAGCCGCAGGTGTTTCAATGTTGACTTATCATATGTAAGAGAATATGCACAAAGGGAATTGTCAGGAAAGAGATGGCTGTTTGGAGACATCACTTTTATTAATATTTTGAAAAACAAGTTATGGGTACATATTTGCACATGTAGTACATAACAGTAGCCTACAGCACACCAGAAAAATAGATTCGGACTACCTTTTAGGCTCAGGTGCAGTGACACAGCTTTAACAAGAAGAAAAGTCAGTCATTCACCACCATCTTTCTCTTCTTCCTGCGCACTAAAACCACCAAAGTCCTCTTCTCCAGTGTCGGATACAAACAGGCTCAGGATGGCTTCGTCATCCACTCTCCGCTTCTCTCCTTCGTTGTCAGTGTCAGAGTCGAACACCCTCAGAAGGGCCGTGGCGGTGTCCTCCTCTCCATCATGCAGCAGTCCAGCCCTTCAAAATCCGTTGGTGATCGTGGATGTTTTCACACTTTTCCACGCTGTCAGAATCCACCGGTGGAGTTGGGCATAACTTGCTTTTTGGGCATAACTTGCTTTTTGGGCATAACTTGCAAGTTTATCGCCGCTCATCATCCACGACTCCCGCTGAACGCGTACCGCTACTTTTGTTTGTTTTTCGCGCTACTTCGTATGGCACTACGTTGCCTGGCGGACGGACATGTGACTAACATACCACTCTTGAACCCCGATCCTTCCGCCAGGCAACGTAGTGCCGTACAACAGCGGAACACACAAAACAAATCGTCTTACGATATGACAAAAATCACGGAAAATCCATAGAAAAGCCGCACCTGACTAAAAGCCGCAGGGTTCAAAGCTTGTGCAAAAAGTAGCGGCTTATAGCCCGACATTTACGGTAGTTAAAATTGCAGAACGTTCTTGTCTTGTTTTAGTGTTTTAGTAATTAATTTGATAAGTGTTTGATTTCATAAGTCACTAACATTAAACTTTGTGTGTTGGTAGTGTTGTTTGATCATACAACAATATTTGGATACTTGCTAACCCCCTTGAGTGTCTTTTAGTACACCTGAAGGCTAAAACACCATCAACCTGACACTCTAACACTACGTTCAGTTTAAACCAGTGTTTAAACTGAACGTAGTGAATTGATATACATCTGAACTTGTGATCACAGGTGACATGAAAGGTCTAAAATTTGGCATTTTAAGCATGGTGAAACATGGTGGACAATTTTAGGCACAATTGTGTTCAGTTGATGCAATAGAGTTGTAGGAGGCTGAGGCTGTGAGGGGAGGGCTCCAGCAAGACACTGATGACACTTCCTTTGGGGTTCGCTCACACTTTCTTTTATTCCACACTTCCTCTGGTATACCATTGCGGCCATGCTTCCCAGTTGCCAGCCAGCTCACAGCTAGTTTCCAACTGCAGAAACCAGCTTGGCTCAGCTGTCTTCCTTCATCTTCTCTGAACCCAGCAAGCAACTGTTGGAGAAATGGAGAATGGCTGATTAGACAAAAACTGACATCTGTGTGCAAAACAAAGGGATATCTGCGTGCACTCTGGTGAAATGGCCCCATGAGGGTGGGTTTGGTCTAACAGACTGGTCCATCTTTGAACAGCAGGACCTGGTGACCTTCACTTAGTCTGTCCTTTTCTACATTAAAGAAAGTGTAGAGAATGCGACAGTGACCTAAACTGTTTGCATTTTCCCTAATCGAAAAGCTTGGATGACAAATGAAGTACAGGCTCTGGTCAGAATTCGTAACTCAGGCTGAGGGACAGCACTACCAGAGCCAACCTGAGGAGGGGCATCGAATTGGCCAAGGAGGGCCTATAGGAGAGTGTGGAGGCCGTCTTACTGATAACATCTCCTACCAGGTGTGGAGAGGAATCCAAGCCCTCACCAAATACAAAGGCCAGAGCCCCCCAACAGGAGCCTCAAAATTGCAGAGGAGCTCAGGCAGGCATCCTCACCAGATTGTTCAACCTTTCCCTGATTCATGCCACTGTTCCCACCTGTCTGAAGGCCTCTACCATCATTTCCATCCACAAAAAGCCTGGTATAGACAATCTCAAAAATGACAGACCTATAGCCCTCATGTCTGTAGTCATGAAGTGTTTCGAGCAGATAGTGTCTCCACCCTTTTGCCTACAGAGCAAATCAGTCCACGGACAATGCCATCAATATCAACCTTAACAGAGCACTGAGCCATCTGGAGAGTATGAAGAGCTACATCAGGATAATCTTTGTGGACTACAGCTCGGTGTTCAACACCATAATCCCAGACATCCTCAGCACCAAACTGGACCACCACCACATCCCACTTGCTTTGTGTTATTCAAAGGTTATTCAGAGGTTATTCAGAGGTTGTATGAAAGTACCAGGTAGTTTAGTGCAGGCAAAACAGTTTGCAGTAGTGTGGTAATATTTAAAGTAATGCACTATGTTGGACTGTTGTAGGCATCTGTGTTGTTCATGGTCACTGTAACAGGCATTTTAAATTTAAACTGATGATTAATTCGGTGAATTTGACCTTTATACTAGATTTATGCTGTCTAGAGTTTGGAAATCAATCATGATAGCTCATGTAACACATGCTTGTATCTTGCTGAATTCAGTTGAAAACAAAAAGAACAATAAAACTTAGAGCAGCACAGGTTAGATGACCACAGGCTGTATACAAAATAATCTGCTGGAGCACACAACAGAAATCACTGTGAATGATTTCTAAGTTACTCCTTGCTGCACCACTACAATTGATCTTAGGTTTCTCACACCTGCTGAATCCCACTTTAACCCATGACTATACTCACTTAATAGGACAGGCATTTGTTAAATTTTGTTTGTTTTTTCTAAGCTTTTTTTCCCCATAATGTTTGTATTCCAATAATATCATTTTATTGGTATATTAACATGACATAAGGTTCTGTTAGCTGTCCTCAGTAATAGCTGGTAGATATGTCCTTCAATAAGCTACTTTTTAAATTGCATTTTTACTGTATTTTGGATATTGCAGAGGCTGTACTTTTTATCAGTACTTTTACAAAACCATCTGCTGAAGTGACAGATGTGCAGTTTTGCCACCTCTGGTGGACCAGTGTTATTCATAAGGAGCTAAGCACCATCATTGTTGTCATATTCTGAGAAAAGCAGTTCTATAGTCTGTGCCATTGTTACCGAGGTTTTTGGTTCTCATATTATTGCTAGCCATGCATAAGCTTCCATAATTGCATTTATTTCTCCATGTTTGTGAGTCCATGAACTCTGAGAGATTGATCTGGCTTGCAAGGTCTGAGTTTTGTGGCTCTTAACTAAACTCCTTTCCAGATTGGGCACAGCCAACTCTACAGCCAATCTTCTTGATGATGTAGAAGGACACCACTGTGGTAAGAAATCATGTGAACCATACAATGCTAATGGGTTTCATGCTATAATGTAGAGGAGTGTTTCCTGACTGATCTAGCTTAAAGGTCAGACCTCAGAGAGAGAGTAATGGTTAAAGCATAAAGCACCCTAACAGTGATTCTGTGTTTTCAATCCTTGCATTAAAACACAAAGATAAGTAACTGAGCCACATTTTAGTTTTAAAGAATTAGTCCTAACCAACTTTGTGGTGGGCATAGTTCCAGTTCAGAAATTCAGAAGAGGACTGGTACAGAACTTAAGCAATGTAATATTTTGGCATATTTGGGTTTGGCGGCAAAATGTGTCTTAGCCAGTTTAAAAAAAGGTTTTAAAAACCTAAATAACTTTCTGACAGGAAACTGAACTTCTGACCACATTAGACATAATTTGTCTTCTTTTCCAAACCCAGCTGTGGGTGGATACTTGCATAAAGGTCACAAAGGAACCAAACTACTCCTTTAATGTGAAAAAGCAAATCTGACACAGGACCTGATGCAACATGTCCTTCGGTACGACCATAATGTGTGGTTCAAATGAAAAACATGTACAGGAGGTAGTCAAGAGAAGGACACAGGAGTATCTTCAGCTGTCTGTAAAACACAGTACAGGCTTTGTCATTGTATTGATTGATTGATTAATGCAGTAAAAGTACCGTCATATTTGGATCCACCATGAAATACCACCTGAAAAGGATAGGATTGGCAGCAGCTTGATTTTTCAGCATGAAATGAAAAATGAGTAGCCAATTTTGTTTTGCCTTTGTTTGGGAACACTGTTGTCCGTCTTACCCTAACCCTACCTAAAATTTGGACTGGTAACTCAGGAGGTAGAGCAGGTCTTCTACTAATCACAGGTTATATATCCTTGGGTAATATACTAGCCTTGAGTTGCTCTTCAGTGCATCCATCGAAGTATAAATGTGTGAGAATGTTAGAGCACTTTTTAAGTTTTTTAGGTGCGCATGTAACTGTTCATTTACTTTTGTGTGTGTCCAGAGGAAGATGGCCAGCCTAGAAGAGCAAACACTCAGGAAGAAACTGAAAAACGCAGTGAGACAATATCATGGTAAGATAATCTTTTGTTATTTTTACAGTTCTTAAATGAGTCTATGTATAGTGGCCACTTTATATATCCTGCATCATGATTAGGGCTGGGCATCGATTTCTATTTCTTTAACTGATTTGATCCAGATTTGATTCAATTTTGACTCCGACAGTCATAAATATTCTAAAAGAATATGGATATGTACAGATAAATGATCAGAATTATATCTATGTATAAAAAACCAAAGCTGATAATGTGAGACTGTAGTAACTGAGGATAAAACACAGAAAAATATAAAGGAGATTTTGCTGGCCTCGCTTATTATGGCAGATAAATATTCTGCAATAGATCAAAATCTGAAGAAAACCATGAATCAACATATGAACATTAACTGCTGCTGCTGAAGTGCTGAAGTTTTATTGGAGACATAGCTAAGCATGTTGCAATTTGGCATAACTTGTAAAAGTTTACATTTCTTCGGTATTGAACAGCAGAAAAAATCAAACAAAAGGAAAACAGCGGCTGACGGCACTGAACACAACAGTAGACTGGTGCGTAATAAGCAAGCGAATAATACAGAAACAGAAATATTTTTTTTTATAGTAAACTGTTCATGAAACACACTGAGAGAGAGCTGTGCACAAAGCGCGATCTTATCATGATGGAAGCAGAGCAGCAAAAGTAAGAGGGAACTAATGACGATGTTTATCAAACATGACGCGTAGTTTTGATCTTCTTTTGCTGCTGGTTCAGTGAATTTTGGTTGGAGAGTGAGGAAACCTGCAGCTTCATGTGAGATGTCAGCTTTCAGCACCCGACGGCAATTCTGCATACATGCCGCCGAGTGTGTTTAGATCTTTGTGCCGAAACCTTTTACTTGCTTTCACGTGCTGTTTTAGCTCTTTGGCGGTTGTGCAAGTAGTTTTGTGAGCTTTAACCTGAGATTTTTAGCATTTCTGGCAAAATGCATTTATATTTAAAATTCGATTCAGGATTTAATGAATCGATATCGCATTATTCAAACTAAAAAAAAATTGAATCGGGTAAATCTTTTTTTTTTGGTTTTGTTTTTTTTAACCCACACCTAATCATGATGGAGAAGATGTTCTGTGACCACATTTCCAGTTGCATGGGGACAAATAAGTGTCATCTGCAGTGGTATCTGCATCCAACTGTCCTGAAAGGTGGGACCTGTGTCCAAAATGACACATGCACAACTGCGTCTTCTCACCCATAATGGGAAACACCAGCACCTCCACAGGAGCATTCAGTCTTTACAAGGACTGCCAAGGATAGAGGTGGATAAAAAAAAGATGCTTCTTCGAAAGGAATATTGTTACGGACTCTCAAGATCAAGGGTGATGTGCAGAGGAGTGGGAGAGAACTACGGGATGGTGATGCAGGACATATGTGGGGAGGTGTGCAATAGGAGTGACATATGGGTTAAAGGTAGGGGTGGTATGTGATGATATTATGATCGGTAGTGGGAGTAAGAAGCAGATGGAAGAGTTCCTGGTAAAATGGAGGTATACACTGGAGAGACTGAATTAAATTAAATACTTCAGATCAACCATGTAAAGTGTCATAGTATGGGCTCAAATTGTGGTCATAAACATTTTGTACTTGTAAATCAGGATTTGTATGTTTAAAAAGAATTTGTGTGTGTGTAAAAAAAGATTTGTGTGTGGACTTAGTCAAAAATATACGTGTGAAACTCTGCAAGTTACAAGTACGAATTTTGACCCTACTTTTCTTCCTTTCATCTGATTGGCCAATGTTATGTCAATCACAAATTTAACTATCCAATCAGAGAACAGGTGGGTGCTTTATGGCGCTTCAGGTCCTTGAAGGGAATAAATGCCCTTTTACATGCCAGCCCAGCGTTTTCCTTCATCACCATGAAAAAAACCAATCTGTGGTGGTCTCAGTTTGGTGATTTTTGTGTCTCAGGTTTACGTGCTTAATACAGGGACCTCCAGAGCCTTTTCAACAGCGCTGTGGACCGCGGGGGTGGGGGGGCAGTGTTTTGGAAATGACAGTCTTCACTAGTGGGGATAGTTACAAAGCTTTCTTCGTGAGCATACATGTTTTTATTGAACATTTGAAGAACTAGCAAAAAAACCCAGAAACTCTTGTAGAGGACATAAAGTCTGAGATAGAAACGACAAGGAGCAGGTGCATCTAGTACAGGTAGAGCTGCTGCAAAAACCCACAGAGCTCAGCAGCCAGCACAACAAATTCTGGATCCTTGGCACATCCTGCATCCGATGTGAAAGGACCTTTATGCTGCGCACTGTGACTCACAGCAAAGCCCTGACTTTGTGTTAAACTAATCCTAAAGTAATAATGGTATTTCTAACCCCTGATATACCACAACTTTATCCGTTCAACAGCTGCTGAAAGTTACGGGACCTAGCTTCTATCGGATATTTATATAGAGAGCCTCCAGCTTCAAACTGTATTACCCTTCAAGGACCTGCGCCCCTCCGACAGACAAACCCATCTGTTCTCTGGTTGGATAGTTAAATTTGTGATTGACATGACATTGACTAATCAGATGAAAGGAAGAAAAATAGGGTCAAAATTCGTACTTGTAACTTGAAACTTGAGTGCGAGAGTTTCACAGGCATTTTTTGGCCACACACAAATCTTTTTTACGCACACACAAATTATTTTTACACATACAAATCCTGATTTACAAATACAAAACTGATTTACAAGTACAAAATATTTATGACCCCAATTTGAGCCCATATTGGATATCATAGAGTCCAAAAGAGGGGTGAAGAGAAGAATGCAGTGTGGCGTGGGTAGGCATAAGCATCAGAGGTGACTTGTAACAAAAGGATAGCAGTGCCGAGAAAGGGACCTGCTATGGTGTATGTTTCTGAAATGTTGACACGAACAAAAAGGAGGCTGGGCGGGAGGTGGCAGAGCTGAAAACATTTTAATATTTTCATTGGGAGTGATGAGAAATTAGAAAATGATTATGTCAAAGAAACCACTCAGGTTTATTGGAGACAGAGCGATGATAGAAATATTGGATAAAAGATATTGAATGTGATCTTCTGTGATCACTTGGACTTTTCAAAAGCTTCTTTATAAAAAGAAAGAAAAAAAGGCACAGATTTTGTTTTTGTATAAAATCATAATCATCTAGACTCTTTGCTTTTCAGATCCTCCCGTGCTGCTCCATATTGATTTCCAAGGTGACTACAGCATCACCCATGGGCAGTGGTTTTCTAGCTCGTGTTGTTCCTACTTGCTCCTGTCCAAATCATTTGAAGAGTTAAGACACCCCTGCCCACCCCTGAAAGAGGAATCAGACTGTTCCCAGCCACTGGGCAAAAACTTTGTAAATGCATAATCTCTGTGTTCTAACATTTTATTGATATATCATTTTGAACATAAAGGAACACACGTTATTCCTTACAGTATTTGTTGATGACTTCTTTTAATCCACTGTGGAGGAATACTAGCATAGTGAAGCTCTTTCCATACAAACCCTTCTCCAGTCCTGTACTACAGCATACTAGGCATTTCAAATCCAAAGTGTGAACATGCATCTTTATATACACTAAACCATGTAGGGCTTTTTTTTTTTTTACCTCGTTTTGTCAAGCATTGTAATATTTAGCTTTTTATGTAACTGAATTTTTTTGGTGTACAAATATTGTGGTTGTCTGTGGCTGCCTAAATGTCAAAATGTCACCATGGACAAAATAACCATTAGGCTGTGTTTTTAAAGAATGGTGTTCTGGGAAATAAGGGTGTTCCAGGGTATGGAGCAGTTTACTATTTTATTATTTTTTTGTTTGTTTGTTTGGCAAGGTGAAATTTTTCAGTTTGCGTTGTTGTCTATTTCAGTAGTACTGTAGGCACTGTGCTGTTCGAACATTAACCCAGGGTGACCAACTAGAAGCTGTCAAGCCAGGGAAAACATCAGCATCTTATTAGGCTTCATAAGGTTAACTGGTACACAAAGTCCTTCACATACATTATTGTCTAACCCAGTCTGAATGCAAATTTGGAGCTTTTAGGCTATGGCCATTTAAAGGTGAAATGACAGGAATGACTAAATTTGAATAAAATCTTCACAGTCACCCCTCCCCATTGAGTTTGGGCCTTGAGTTTGGCATTTGTCATTGTTGCCATCTTGTTTTATTTTATTTTTAATACATGATCGAAACCCAACAGTGGAGATGGGAAGTTATCAGCTAATACTACCTAGTTTAGTTGGCGAGGTACGTCCATTATTCACTTCGATGTCAATTGGGATAGCAATTATTGCTAGTGAAAATAACAAGATGTACTCAAAGGAAAAACTGAACACTGAACAAGACATTTTTGTAAAACTTGTGTATAGCAGCAAATGACTGACTGCCTGGAAGGTAGGACCAACAACCAATATGTTGAAATGTTGTTAAGTTGATGAAGGTTCTCATCTTGTTCACGGCTTCACCTTGGTAGCTTGAACCCGACGCACATTCCACCCTTATCGTGTGAAGCCTGTTACTGGTAGGTGACAGAAGAGTCAGGTCCTAATTAGGTGCCAGGTTTCCAAAAATCTTCATGCAGATCATTTTTTGTCTTTATTTCCTGAAGGAAAGCATATTTACAAGTGATGGTTCTATAAACAATGAGATGGTTGTGGGTTTGTGAAATCTGGTGGCTGAACAAAATGACAACAGAAAAAAATGTTTGTGGGATTTTCATCTTCATCTTTCTACTGTTTTTATTTGCACATGTAGCTGTGAACCTATTGTGGATTGTTAATTGTAATGTTGGGAAGAACAAAAGAAATCAAACAATATGTAACTGCTTTAATTTAACAAATGGGTTTAACAAAAGTATTGCAAAAAGTTTGATGACCAGGTGATGCCTGTTCTCATATCATTGCATGATAAAGTAATCCGATAAAAGATTCAGCTATGATTCCAAGGGTTGAACTTATATTTGGCATCTTTTCCCCTGAATTCTCAATATGAGGTCCAGAGATCTTGATGCGCAGGAAGCAGACCATAATTTGGCTTAAAAACCAACTTAAATCTATCAGAGCAAGCAAGAACTTTGGTAGCGACCATATCAGAGATGTGGTACATTCCTAAAAAGCAGGAATGCACTGGCAAATGCTCACTGGCCACAGAAGACAACTAAAGTGGATGCTTGTTGTGTACTCTTTCCTTGATTTAGAAAAACACAACATCTAGCCATCTGCCTATGATTGTCATTCTCTGCAATCAAGAGATTACTTCACGATTGTGAATAGAGGTTTACAACAAGGTCCAAATACTGGTTACACTCAAGAACAGGGAGTTCAAAATTGAAAAAGCCAGAAAACCTCTTGGGGAGCCCGATGAGTTCTGGGGGAAAAAAAGAATCCTTTCCTTTGGAAGATGAAATCAAGATGAACTTGTACTAGAATGATGGGAAAAGGAAATTGAGAAGGTGACTGCAGTGAATGCTGATAAAAACAGTATAATGAATTCTGAAGTGTGTGGCTATGATGTCTTCTCAGGTTCAAACAAATACTGCAAAATTGATTGAATAATACATTTAGCCAACTTGATCACATATTCTCATCTTGACATAGCATGCTTTTTACCCCTAAATGGTAAAAGGTATTGTCATCACCCCGCCGGGCAGGAAGGTAGGTGGGCCTTGAAGTTTGTGAATTTAATATAGGTGCTTCAAGTTGATACCCTTGGTACATCTTCTAAAAATCTTGGACAAATTTTAATCTCAATGACGTCGACCTCAAGGTTAAAGGTCAAGATTTCTGACAGTATTGCAATGCAATAACGTGAGAAAGAAGTCACCTAGGGTTCTCAAATTGATGCCATAGATGCATCTAACAAAAATCTCAGCTGACTTTGAGAAACCATAAAACTTCCAAGGAAGTAATTGCAGCATTTAGTGATATCTGTAGATTCTAGACTTGGGGTTGTCATGCGCTGCAAAGGTCATCTAATTTTTGAAAACACATTTAAAGTTATGTTAGCTTCTTTAATTATTTATGAGATTCTGTAAATTTGGGACTGTATATAAACTTTTTTGTGATAACTAGACAGTCAATGCGGTAATTCTCTTAATCCTTAAGTCCCATACCTATGGACCTACTTGTATGAGTGAACTAACAGTACAAGGCAAGTAAATTGCAGCTTGATAAATAAACCATTCTGGATTTGTCTGCCCTACTGGATTATTTGATGATGAGTAAACTTTACTTGTCAGTGATGTCAAATACGTAATTTCTCAAAGGACCATTGCAGTGTTAAATGCATGTTCTGGCCAATTACTTTGCAAAGGTTAATTTTGAAGTTCGGTTCGTCAGTGTCTCATCAATATTGACCTCACTAGTTTTGTCTTTTTCAAGAAACTACCTGATGTGTCACAAGTAGCAGATAGATAAAGATTGGCTGGTAAACCTAGTGCAGCATTTGGCCTCTAAAATTGCAGATTTTGGTTTGTTTTGTTTGTTTTTTAAAAGAAATCAAAAACTCAAGAATTCATGGTGCCTTACAGGAAGTTTTCAGACCATATTGAACATAACTTAACATGGATGTAACAGAAGAATTTAAGTTATGGATGTCTGTCTACACATCACAGCATACAGAACCTGTGGTAATCCTTTCCATGGTCACTGATGTCAATGGGTCTATCTTTAGAACTGTGTTTGGACAAAAGAATTTTGTGTTCCTGGTGAAAGAAATGCTAGAAAAAATGTTGATTTTAATGTTTGTTTGTTTTTTGCACCAGGGCAAAACACAAAAACAAAAACAGCTTTAACAGAAAGAAACATGCCAAACACTGTGCTGGTCCTTTAAGAGATCAGGCTATGTTGTTGTGTAGTAAAGTCAGCAATTTAAAGTATCGATGTTAGGACATATGGTGTATTTTCAAGGGACAAATTCCAGATGAGAATCAGGTGAAATGTTAGATGAGGTTTTCTGTAGTCCTTGTTTTGTTTCTCATATAGATTATGTTACTGTAAAATGCAGGTCAAACTGTCAAATTTGAATATTTGACAGTTTGATTCTGAAACTTGGTTTCCATGTCGGACCTAGAAGAATAAACAAAAGCTTTAATCAGTTTTGTAAAGAGGCAGAAAGCCTGAATGGGCTTTTTGTTTGACCTTTCACCCACTTCCTAAAAGCACGTAGGAAATGCATTCAAAATCCTGTTGGCTGATTAAATGTAGCATAATGTGCACAACAGGAATAATAACAGCAGCATAATGTCCTACAGGGTAGTTGAAGGCAATGCTTGTCTATCTGATTTATATAGGATGGTTGGTTGTTGTTTAAGGATACTTTGTGTTCTCCTCCTCAGGGAAGTCTAACACTAGATATCTTAACAAACAGAAGCACAAAAATCTCATATTTCACCGAAGCAACAATGGATTGCCCATTTGAAACAGACCAGAAATACTTTTCTTTTTCATTTGAACTTTATGAAACAGCCATTTAGCAATAGCAAATCAGGTTTTCTGATTTCAGACTTTTTTTCTGTAATGTTTGTACTGCTATACTCAATACTTAGTCTTCCAAAACACCGAATCCAAAGGATATGTTTTTGTTTATTTTTTGTTTTTAGAACCAAACAAACATAAACATCCCATAAAAAACCTTATATTTACTACGTCCATTTTTTTAAAAATCAGGTAAAAGATTAAAAGTGGAAATACAATATAATTACAGTTGTAACTGAATTGTGTTATAATTAACTAATTTAAAGCAACATTTTTCACTTTAATGTTGGATGTTGAAAATGGTTCAAAATTTGCAGATCAAATCTAAATGTTATCAATTTGATTTATTTTAGTGTATATTAACAACATTAGCGTTCCATTAAAATAAGGCAGATACAAGGAAATTTTCTAACATGTATTTTTGTGGAATATACTAACTAGTAGACTAAGAGCTGAGAAATCCTTTTTACATACCTACATGTTCAGCTGCATCAGTCATATTAGATAGCCAGAAAAAAAACAACAAGTTTGATACTGGTGAGTTGTTTACAGTGCATATGGGCTTATGAACGCACCTGTAAGACTATACAGAGAGAGCAAGAAACATACAACATGTTGAACACTTTTAAGTAGGTAAAATTTACTGAGTCCCATGTTCTTTAAAATGCGAAACAGAAAACTGTCTATTGTTTGATTTCAAATTCTTTTGTTTTTGCACATACACCACACCCTCGTGCTTGTAAGAATGCATTTGGATCTTATATTAGCCAGTCTTGGACTTGCCAACTCGCTAGTACAAAGTCCATGTGAAGTGGATTGTGCCATTGTGTGAATACTGTAGGTAATATTCTAGTGCAATCATTGCTAGAGTATCTCCAGCAGGGTAAAAGCAGGTTATTTACAAATGCATACTAAATGTATACATGTATATGCCCATGTGTATATATGAGAAAGGACAACTGAACATCCCAAACTAATTCTGCTCTCTGAAATTTATGTGTGAATACAGCTACAACTAGTAACTTTACAATTTGGCTCAATTGCTTGGCGTCTGAAGAAGGTGGGAATTAGAGAATTTGTTTCTTCCTCATTTTGTGATGGTTATGTAATTTTTTTCTACCCTGATTTGTCTGTAAACTGTATTTGTGAATACATTAACACAACCAATAAAGATTTTTTTTCTATAAAGTAACATTTTGTGTTGCCAGTATACTTTAGGTCATCGCTATCCTGAAAGACGAACTAATACCCCATTTTCAAGTCTAACCAGTTTCTCAGAGGACTGTTTGTAGCATTCATCTTTCCGTCATTCTGGCCACTCACCACATCACTGATGGCCAGAACCAGCTTCAAAACATAATGTTGCCACCACAACGTGAAGGATTGCCATGGAGTTCAATGGAGTACCTGTAATTCAGCTCAAAAACATGAACATTTGATCTCATATCTTAAAATATTTTTTCTCTTACTCTTTTAGTTTTAAAAACATTTGGATTAGCTTCAAACAGGCTGTAGCTGATGAGATGGCTCCTCTTGTGGCAGGTTTTTCTGTCCTTGCAGAAGTTTTGTTATGTTCTTGGTCACCGTCTTGACTATGGCCCTTCTTGCTCAGTTACTCAGTTCTAAAATTGGTAAACACTATGAAGATACTCCGTGGTCACATTTATCTTCAATTACAGTTTCTGACACCAGGGAACACTGAAAACGTCATGAAGGTTATTTAAATGTTCCTTGATGTATATACCTAACCTCACTTGGGTTGTGGAAGTCTACAGTTTCATCGATTTGCGTTCTCAAAGCTAAAAATTAATTTGCTTATCTAACATGTCAAAGAAGTGAATGTGTCTGAATAATATGATCCAACTTTAGTAAGTAAACCAATTTTTGAGTAAATTCAAACAAATAGTAATCTAGGAATATTTTATTAGGTCTATAAGTAGAAGAAGCCAAAGGGTAGTTGATGATTCTAAATTGGCTGTAGGTGTGGATGTGGCTGTGAATGGTTGGGATTCTTGGAGAACAATGGGCTGGGTGGTCAGTTCCTTAAACTAAGGAGCTATGCAAATGTACTGTTTATAAGATTGACCTGCAGTCAGCTGAGACTAAAGAAGTCACTTGGGTGAGTGACGAAACGTTTCTCCCACGAAACGCTACGTCCAGATGAACAGAATCAACTTTTGGACACTTAAGAGCCGATGGCGCGATATGGCAGCCTCGCTTCTGTCCGTCTGCCCCAGGGCAGCTGTGGCTACAACTGTAGCTTGCCTCCACCAGTGTGTTAATGTGTGTGTGAATGGGTGGATGACTGGGTTTGTAAAGCGCTTCGGGGTCCCTAGGGGGGACTAGTAAAAGCGCTATACAAATACAGGCCATTTACCATTTAATCATTAGTTATTATTAATCTCTGGCTCTCTTCTACAGGATGTCTTGTCCTGTTTTTCTCCTCTCACCCCCAACCAGTCATGGCAGATGGCTGCTCCTTCCTGGGCCTGGTTCTGACTGAAGTTTATTCCTATTAAAAGGGAGTATTTCCTTCCCACTGCCACCAAGAGCTTGCTAATCCCTATTAGCAAGCGATAAGATATTTTTCTTGAGGCAACTGTTGTTGGGAATTGGTGCTAAATAAATAAAACCGAAATGAATTGAAAACAATATTGTAATTTTTAAAGATATACTGGTAAACTGAGTAGCTGTCTGTGAGTGGCGTCAATTGTGACATAAACATGAAAAAAGTGTTCCATCAGATGGTTACGGATGCGCCATTTTGTTAGTTGCCGACAACGTCAAATGACTGGATGCGCAGGACACGTCAGACAAAAAGGGGTATTGGGGGGGGCTAAATTGCCATGGCAACTGTGCTGACGTAGAATGAAACCCCTCCCACGGTGTTATTCAGCCTTTGTACCGTTCAGTTGGCAGCCATTGTATTTTTACGGATCGTAAGAAATCTAAAGCGTAGCGAGTCATATAGTTTTTAACGCGACGTGTTAAAACACTACATTACAGATTCAAAGATAACGTCTACTGCCGAAGTACTCAAGTAAAAAGACGCGCCAAACGAAGATTGTATTTTCCACCCCAGACGTGAAGCTTGGCGGAGGGATTTAACCGAATTTAGCATACGTCTTTAACGAAAAATTCGCCGTATAAATCCGCACCCAGATTTCTGTCAAACATCTTTGTTTCATAGTGCGTGTCCGACATTTTCTTAGGTCTGTGCCCTTATTTAGATGGCAAGCTTCCCAGACTCTGTGAACGAAAATGATATAGGTAAGTAAAACATTTTACATGTATTGTTTTTGTGAATGCAGGTGAGAACGTTGAATGATGTCCTGGTATTTTAGTCTTAGTGCTTTTTATCTAATGCCAAACTGTAAAACTTTTTTTGTTTCCACCAGACTATGTGGACTTTCAAAACATTGTTACTAAATAAGATGTCGAATTAGTGGCTACTTAGCTTAAACCGGTAAAGAAAAGTTTAATTAAGTTAAGAGATGTCGTTTATTTGTCAGTGTTTCTTGGGTTTATATACGTATGTATCCCTGCTGTTATATTAGCTCAGTGCGGTTGGTTATTTTGATGCATATCCAGGATAAAAACCATTTTATACGTTAGTGCAGCGTTTCCCTGTTGCTGGTTTGCTGATACAAACACTGGCCGAGAGCCATTCTTCCTACAACAGCGAGAACCATAGCCGCCCAGGGATGTACGTGCGTGCTTGCACGCCAACGTTGCATGGCTAATAAACCGAGCTCGTAGCTTTAGCATGTTAACTGTATTACTTTTATTTATTGCTTATTTATTAGCTATAACCGTAGTTAGGTACTAAACGTCTTATTTAATCCTAAAATCAGAATTGATCAACGTCAGCCCCATGTAGGCCTTTAGTGGTTTACTTAATGCACGTATCTTCACACATTCTTGCACACAAAAAGACAGCCTTCATAACTGTATAGACGTTGTCGGAGATATATTTATCTACTCACTCATGTACACAATGCAGTATTTGTTTTATTGCTGCTGTTATTTTACTTGTTGCAAAAATGTGTTGACATTAACTTATATATTGGTCTTACCAAGTAACCCCGATATATATACAGACCTGAACACAAAGCACAAAGATTCCATTTTGTGCGCTATGTGAAGAATGCAGTTATGAAACTGCCAGTATGTTGTGTATCCGGAATTTAAGACTTAAGTTAACCAAAGGTTACTTTGCCACGTAGACTTTGATATCCTGTAGAAATGGACTTGAAAAAAGTACATTTCCAAACGTAAAAAGTTAATAGTGGATCTGCAGAGGTTAATTGTAGACAGTTCATATATCAGCGTATAGCCCATTATAGCTGAGAGAATATAACTATGTCTCTCCCCCCCTCCCCCGTTGTACAATGGTATGGTTTGCACATTAGCCAATCAGGTATCTGCACCAGTGAACAAACTGTGTCTGTGCCAGATAAAGAAGTTAGTTTCATGTGCATTATTTGGGCTGAAAAATGAGGCACATTCAGTTTGTTACAGAATGTAGCTGAAAAAAAGTTATGTTATTGCTTTTTCCAGGTAAGGCAAAGTTCATTGGCGAACTCCTGGTGCCTGTTGCTCCCTTTGACCAGAAGTCTGGGCGTGAAGCTTGGACAGTGGCCTTTGCACCCAATGGTTCCTACTTTGCTTGGTCTCAGGGGCATCGCATTGTCAGGCTTATCCCTTGGACAAAATGCCTGAACAGCTTGTAAGTTTCTTTTGGTTTTTTTCCCTTCTTGTCTTTTTCTCTTTATTTTCTTAAAGCACCAAGCACTTTTTATATCACTATCATAACTACCTTGGTAGTATGTTTGTGTGTTTTTTATAGTAATGGAGTACATGTTTTCTGTGTTGTTGTTTTGCTTCTTAGATAAACCCCCAACTAATTATAAAAATCTTCAAATTTATGGAAAAAAAATGAGACACTGAGGCTTTTAGGATAATTAATTTAATTATTTTTTGATTGGATTACAATTAAATTTTTGTGCTATCTCATACAACAGAGCATTTACCATTGCTGGGGCTGCTTTTGGGGGGCGCATGATTTAATTTTGACATTCATACAGAAGCAGCAGGAATGAGAATCAGCACCTCCAAGTCTGAGGCCATGGTCCTCAGCCAGAAAAGAGTGGATTGCCCACTCTGGGTCAGGGATAAGTTGCTGCCCCAAGTGGAGGAGTTCAAGTATCTCATGGTCTTATTCGAGAGGGGAGGGATAGATCAACAGACAGATTGCGGCTTCGGCTACAGTGATGCGGACGCTGTACTGTCCGTTGTACATTGCATATACAAGTGATGGAAATGAGCTTTATCCGAAGGGTGGCTGGCATCTCTTTTAGAGATGGGGTGAGGAGCTCAGCCATGCAGGAGGGGCTCACAGTTACAGCTGCTCCTCCTCCATGTTGAAAACTGCTTTTAGGTAACAAATGGCTGGTATTGTGGAAATGTGCAAATTCTTGAGATTAACAGCCAGCTGAATTTGGTCATTAGTATTACATTGGTGCATGAGCTGCTGTTCTGTGTTGCAGGATGGAGAGCAGAATAAGTTTTACATGATTACATACACGTAAAACTCTGCATGCTTTCTAGCTGTTTAATTGTCTTCTGAATCAGTCTCTGCCAACCTCAAGCTAAAAGATCAGATGTATTTGTCAGTGCCAAGAACACGTGGTTTGAATTACCAGCTCACTCTCTGCTTAATGGTGTGTTTTTCCGCTTACCAGGGTCTTGTGACTCTGAGCCACATGTTGAAGTTATCTTTAGAAAGAAGTGCCTGTTGTTCCTGGCCATCAGGGCTGTGGCTGGTTGGGCCCCAGTGACATTAAAGGAAAAGAAGGACAGCAGCCTCTGTGTGACAATGGTGTGATAACACTTGATTTTCTGTCTGGAACTGATTGTAAGTAGGCAGTCACCCAGAGGTTGAGGGTGCTGCACACTGAATTACTGTGCAACTACTTGCAATTTCAATTGCAAGGCAATTGTACAGGTTGCCTGATAAGAGGCAACCCGTTGCCAGCTAATCTTAGTTGGACTTGTACAGACTGCAGACAATCTTGGACAGATTGGCAAATGTTTGCAAATAATTGCTGGCAAATGTATACATGAAGACAGATTGCAGTGCATTGGCATTTAGAGTTGGTCTGTACCATCAAATAATAAAATGCACAAATGTGGCAGGCATTTTACTTCAAACATAATTACATTTTAAAGCAGAGAAGAACAACTTGTTTTGTGTTAGATACATATAAGTTAGTTACTGCTAGAATTGTTTAGTTATTAAGAATGATGTTGAAATGTTGTCAGAGCGAGTGTGACACTATTGGCAGTAGTGGATGGCTCAAAACTGCAAGCATGGTGCCAAAACTTTGGCTCTGTTATGTAATTTTTTTCATGCAGTCTTTAGAGCCAAGCCCCACATAGTCCTGCTCTACAGCAATATTGGTGTTTTATTAAAACAGCTGAGCTGAACTAAACTTAATGGCGCTTCAGAGGCAGTGAAGAGGAGACTTCAAATGCAAGATGCATATAATAATGTATCATGTTTTCCTTTTTACAGAGCAGATTCCAGTGTTTCAGGCTTTTAGTCACATTTCTGCAGAGATGGTACACAGTGAAAACTGTCTTTTGGTAAAATTCATATTTCTTTCTGTCTTCAGTAGGTTGAATACCACATGCATGGGTGGAAATTAGCTCCTGCCACTGGCCAAATGGGGGTAAATTTATGGATGGGCTTGTAAATTGGAAGAATGCACAAGCCTTCGTGGTGGGTTTAAATTTGAACAGAAAAAACTATGTTCAGTTTACACTCCTGACCTGTCGTGGGCAGCGTGGGTTGCTGCTAGTCTGCTCTAAATGCCTTTATTAGAAGAAAGAGCAAAACTCAATGTGGTGTTGCATTTTTGTGGCAGATGCAAAATTTTCTCCAGGAACATTTTCCATTTCCACCCCTGACCACATGGCTTTCAAAATGCAGTTATTAATGGGCCTGTTAATTTTGGGTACTTGTGAATTAAATTAATCAGTGTATTATTTCCAGTCTCATGCTTTTGCTCTTCAGACACTCAAACAGTCAAACAGAACAATAAAAAAAACAAAAAAAACAAAACAGAAATAAGTCCTGCATCCACTTGGTGCCATTTTACCAGATATACCACTTTAATATGAAATTATGCAGTAACAAAAAAATTCTTTGTTTAATGAGAGAATCAATATTATAAATATTATATTAACAAAATAGATTCCTAAGAAGTCTTTAATGACATTCTATTTTCTGCTTTCCAACAGAGTGTTGTGTGCAGTTTGTGCATACAGGCAAAGAGGAATTTTGTTCCACATCACATTTTGAATTTGAGTTAATAAATATGTGACATGTTTTACAGAATTGTGGAGTTTAAATTAATAGTAATACATTTTATTTGTAAATGCTTTTCAAGACACCTCACAAGTTCTATTACTCTGCTATTAATGATGCAGTGAATGACAGGTCAGGGTCTCAAAATGGAATTCCAAAAATTCTATCTAGTTTTGGAAATAACAAGGATGCAGTAGTGTGACTGCATTGGTTACATGTAGGATCTCTTTGAACTTTTGATAACTTGTCATTAGATCAATGAAGACTATGTACAAGTTTAAACTGTTTTACAGAACATCTAAGTCACCCTGAAGAAATGTATAACCTCATGATTTTTGATTTTTTGCCAAATTGAGTCGGTTTGCTATTTGTTTTGAAAATATTTGAAACCACTCAGCTGATGTGTATTGAGTAAAGTATAGATTGTACTTGTAATCTATAGATTCTGGAACATGCGCTTCAACTGGTCTGGTAGCTCTAATCTTTACACAAACTTTATTTTTGTTGGGTTTTATCATATAGGGTGTGACCATGTAGGATCCTCGACGCGTGGCGAGTAACTTTGAGCTAAAAGAAGTGTGTAATACAAGAGCTTTCTCCGGTTGAAAATTGTCTGAGACTAGCCTCTCTATTCTACAGGCGCTGCTGATGTTCTTGAGCCTAGAGCACATTTTCTCAGATAACCTACCCAGTGTGTATTGCTTTGCTCTCAAGTCCAGAATGTACTGAATTTCATTCTTAGCAGGGTTTGGCCCTTCCTCAGTTTTCTTTATTTAGGTCCAACACCCCATGTGGCTTCCTGCTGAGCAGAAATTCAACAGGAGACAATCCCATGGAGTCCTAGGGAACTCTGGCAGTGTAACCAACAAAGGGTCCAGCCAGCGGTTCCAATTGCATTCATCCTCTTATATGATCTTACGAATCATGGATTTCAAAGGCTTATTCAGCTGCTCCACCAACCCGTCTGTCTGAAGGTGGTAGACACCGGTCTGAACAGATTTAATGGCCAGTAATTTGTACACCTCTTTAGGTGTCCTAGACATAAACAATGTGCCCTGGTCAGTTGGTATCTCTTTCGGCATCCCAACTCAAGAGATGACCTGAAACTGGGCATGTACTACACTCTTTGCAAGACAAGTGTGCTGTGGCACTGCAAAGGTGCTTTTGGAACGGCCAGCTGGTTCACCAGCTCCACCTTCATTGGAGCTAATTGCTGGAGCTGGCAGGGTCTCCCATGAAAGCCCTGCCATTTCCTCCTCCCCCCAGAGTCCATGTCGAACGATCTCATGTCACTGCTGAGCTCAGCACAGACCTGTGTCCCTACCAGCTGAGAACACACCCCTACACACTGCCCTATTAGCCTACTGAAACCATGCCAGTTCATTCTCATATTCAATAGGTGCGTGATAACCGTATCATTTAGCCTCTAAGTTTTGCCCTTATATAAAATTTCCACTGGTACCATAGGCTATTTATGAACCATAGCCTGTTGTATAACCCTTTGGCACCTTGCCAGTACGCAGTAAGTCTCTCTTGGGTCGGGGGAGGGAGTCGGAGGGTTGAACTCTGCGTCAAATACTGAGCTTCAGTAAAGATTCAAGTTGCAGTTATTTATATGTCCTATCACCTTAAATCTTCACTCAAAGACAAGTATCTTTGACAGTGTATATATAGATGTATCATATATAAGAGACAAATATTGTTCTTTCAGTATGTTGGCATTATTACATTTGGCTCAATGCTTACATATATGTGGAAAAAGCAAATGTACGAGCTGTGATAACTGTTTCTGATGAAATGAAGAGTAGACTGATATATTAAATATTTGTTTATTGGGTGAGAAAATCAGACCATGTCATAACTGCTGTAAGTCATACAGAATAGATATCAGAGCCTTAAACAGGCTGACTTCTGCTAAATGGGTCAAACTGGGCAGAAAGTATACAAACACATAACATCCTTATAGAATATGATGTAACACTATAGAGCAACTTACCTCAGAATATAATAATAATAATAATAATAATAATATTGGATTTATATAGCGCTTTTCAAGGCACCCAAAGCGCTTTACAATGCCACTATTCATTCACTCTTGTATTCACACACTGGTGGAATGCGAGGAGTGAAGGAGGATTTAGTGTCTGTGTTATTACGAGTGCTAAACAAGAAGAGTTCCCAGATGGTGCAGTGGACACATGTGTGACTGCTGTGATTGAAGCATCTTTCTTTCAGCTTAACGAGTGAACCGTCAGCTCGTTCAAACACACGTTAAAGTCCGTTTGGCTCGACACCACCGAACAGAGGCAGCAATATAACATAGCTAACATTAACAGTGCAGTGAATCCTGCTTGTGCCGTGATATTCAGGACTGCAGAACTGTTGTGTTTGTGGATGTATGACTGACTTTAATTATCCATAAAATCATCACATTCTCTATAAGATTAAGGTACTTTTTAAAGTTTACTCTTTGGGCGCCCCTCTTCCGCCGTTTTTTTCCAGCAAAATTATCCACACACACTGCATTCTGGGATATGTTGGGCCACGAAGTCTACACCGCCACATCCTCAAAATTCAGGGAAATAAAGGACTCATTTGAGGCTGCATTTCGAGCAGCCTTTGAATTGGGGCAGCCTTCGTCGCGTCGCTGTGACGTAATCGGCCTTAAAATGCGGCCTTTGAGGCTGCAGGTCCTGAATTGGGATACAGCCTAGGTTAGTTGGAGAAAGTGGCCGTTGCTCTGCTTCCACCAGCCACCGTGGCAACGGATGTAGCAGCCCCAGCGACTCACATTTGCTGGGCCACTAGATGGCCCCTGCCAGGGCTACCGCTGTGTCCAATCTGGTGGGCCGGTGGCAGCAGACACACTGGGTGGTGCCTACCGGAAGCTCCACCACCAACTACTCCAGGACAACCAGCTCCATCAGTTGAGCCAAGCCAAGGAAATTCAGGCCTCCTTTTTTACCCTGTGTAAATTTTTGGGATGGTTTTACACCGAGATAAACAAACTGGACTGGTCCCTGCTTATAGATGAACTATACAAAAAGGGAGTGTCACCTGTTTTTGTTAAGGAAACTAAGATCTCTTGACATCTGCAGTAGATTGCTGCAGTCAATCTTTCCTTTAAAAACTGGGCCTCATGTATACCCAAGAGCAATTGCCTCCATCCCGCCATCAAATCATGGCTGCTACACATGTGATACGTCACACTGTGCTCATGGACACATGGTCACTACTGACTGTTGTATTGGTTGTATGGATTTAAATAAAACATCATAGCAAGGAATTTGCATCAATGGTTTCTCATAATCAAGTTATTAGAGTTACTCTGAATCACTGCAGCTCTACTGGAAACATCTACCAAAGTTAGGCTACATGTTTTAGACTTGTATTAGCTTTTTACCTTTCCTTTCTTTGACCATGTTCCATAATTGACATCCTTCTTTCTCCACTTTTTTTTTTTTTGCTGTAGTTCAGTGGACCATGGAGAAGAGGATACCAATGCCTTGAGCCCTCGGCATTTGTCTCGTCAGAGCAGCAATGGTGGTCAAGTAGTCCCAGCAGCAGGCCAGCCACCAGAACACACCATAGATTGTGGTGATATTGTCTGGGGATTGGCCTTTGGTTCCTCAGTACCAGAAAAGCACAGCCGCTGTGTCAACATTGAGTGGCATCGCTTCAAGTTTGGACAGGATCAGTTGCTCCTGGCAACAGGCCTCAACAATGGTCGCATCAAGATTTGGGATGTTTACACTGGTGAGAACACATCATCATTAATTAGAAGTAGCTCTCTTCAGCTTCACCAGTTGATAATCATGTTAGATAATTGAATCTATGAAATATAAACCCAACTCTGCAAATGTTGAACATTTTATTTGCGTTAGATTTGCATAGGAAATATGTCAAAGGTGTAAACTGAGAGACCGTGCCATTTGAAGAAAACAAAATGTTGTCATTTTGAATTTAATGGCAGCAACACATTAAAAAAAGTCAGGTCATGGTTACAACTGTACAAGTCCCTTCTTTTGACAGCCCATAAACATCTGGAAACTGAGGCGACCAGTTGGTGGACTTTTGGGAGAGGATTGTTGTCTCATTTTTGTCTAATACAGTATTCTCTCCACTCAATATTCCTGCATCTTTGACTTATTTTTTTATTTCTTGATATGCATGATTAGTTTTTAGATAGCCAAAGATCTGGACTCCAGGCAGGCCAGTTCAGCACTTGGCCTCTTCTCCTTACAAACCCATGCTGTTTTAATAGCTTTAGCGTTACCTTGATGAAGTATACTATGCCTTTCCTGGAAAATATGTTTTCTAGATGGAAGCGTATATTGGGACCTGATGAATGTAAAAACAAAGAATTACCAGATTTATTTATTTATTTATTTATTTATTTATTTATTTATTTATTTTTTTTTACCTGATTTTTGTTTCTGAGAAAAATGAACCCGAAATGTGATGTCCACATATGTGGACGCCAGGTCCTAGGAGGCTACTGGTCTTTCCAGATGAGCAAGTTGCCAATTCCATAGGCACTAGTGTGCCCCCATACCGTCAGAAAACCAATCACTGATAACCAGCCAGATGGTCCCTGGGGCACACAATGTTGCCAATTAAGCTAATTAATTTGTTAAATGTTTCTCTAGCTGTTTCCTTGTAGTACCACTAATTTTCCTGTCCCTTGTGATAACCCCATCCCAGTTTCATCAATGCTGCAATTAAAATTTCTCTGTATTATTATAGGGTTTTTACCTTAGAGTTTAAAATGCCGTGAAACAACAGTCCTTTAGAGACTTTTTTTTAAAATGTATTTTCTTTTTGGTATTTGGTTTGTAGATTGGGAAGATATACAAATATGTGACCAATTTAAAGCTGGAGATGGAGCTACAGTTCTATAGTTCGGCTTTGCAGTGAACGAACAACATTTCTAAAAGTATTTATCTGATTAATGTGTGGCTTCTGTGCAATTATAGATGTCGGATTTTGTTCTTAATTTAAAAAAAAAAAAAATTGAAAAAAAGAAAAAAAATGTCACTTTGGAGGCACCGTGAGAAATCAGCAGTCTCTCCATCCCACCCAACCCCTAGGGCTAAATGCTCCAAAAGAAAGTCTAGTTGAGGGTTGTTCCTCAAGTTAACACCTTATGTCCTTGATTATGCCTGTCTTTCAGGTACCGTTGTTATCTGCAACACAAGTGTATTTTTTCTTAATTTTCAGTTGGCAATTAAAATCTGTTTTTCGTTCATTTTTAACCTTGTGGGTTTCGTCCCCAAAACAAACAAAGCTGGAGCTTTAGAACTGAAATTGTGTTGTTGCCTGTGAAGACTGACATTTCTTTTAATCTGCTTTCTTTGGTTTGCTTTCTGTAGGAAAACTGTTGCTGAATCTGATGGATCATACAGATGTAGTACGAGACTTAACTTTTGCTCCTGATGGCAGTCTAATGCTGGTGTCAGCATCCAGAGATAAGACCCTTCGTGTATGGGATCTCAAAGATGATGGTAAGTGGATGAGCTGTTTTTGACTTTAAAACCAACCTTATTCTTTGCTTTTCTTTCCAGTGCAAAGAAGTAATAGCTTCATTTCTTAACTGAGACCATGCTGTTCACAGTCGAAATATAAGGCCCCTGGACTTTAAAACCAGAAAAGCAAGCAGTGTTTACAGTTACACTGAGTTCACAATGAAGAAGTGAAGTGATAAGTCCCTATTATTATTATTATTATTATTATTATTATTATTATTATTATTATTATTATTATTATTATTAATGTTGAGAAAATGCAACCTGACAAACACAAGAGTCTTAGTTCCATTTATTACCCAGGTGCTGCTTCAAGTTTAATTTATGTCAAATAATGCGTCTGTTTGCATTCATACTGCTGTTTAGATAGTTAGCAGAGCAGACATCCTGACACACAAAGTCCTGCAGTTTTCCAAAATCCTAGCTGCACATCATTGGATACATATGACCTCTGTGTCTGGTTATTGGTTGACAAGTGGGCCAGAATAAGAAAGGAAAGCGATAACAGAGTTCACTAGGAATGGAAGAATTGCAAAAAGCAAAACTAGCTGCAGTAAGCACTTTCCATTGTTTTTAACACTCTGTTTCACATCAGCAATTTGTATGTTGTAACTTCGCTCTTCTCTGCAGCTTGCTGGCAGACCAACAATAGCACAAGCAAGCGTGACCCATAGACCAGTTGTACCACAAACTTTGTAAACTGCCTCTATCTGACAATGGAGCTCTTTGAAGGCCCAACCCCAGAATGCTACCCATGCTGAACCATGAATCTCACTTAAAAAACTAACCACATGCTGCCTTGAGAGTATTTGCAGATCATGGGAACCTTGGATGCAACACCAGAACCCTGAATCCTTCCATACATTGTGTCAGTTAAAAATGTTAATGCAACTAAGTAATATCGCAAAATAAAAGAGCAGTGTAAATAAGTGTTGTGAAAAGACCAATTGCTTACTTTTTAGTAGATGAGTAGCAGCAATTTTAGCAAATATGCAGCTAACACTTAACTCTTAACATGGCAGTGGTTCAAAAATATATTGACCAGTTATTTCTAATCACGATCTTCACGGGAAACTAAATATCCTGGTTAAATATTGATTAAATAAAACAATATAAACATGATCAAAATGTAAGACTGGCATATAGGTTGTGACAGAAATGTTGCACTCAGTAATGAGCCCGGTCATTTTCTCTTGTAGGTAATATGGTGAAGGTTTTGAGGGGCCATCAGAACTGGGTGTACTGCAGCTCCTTCTCCCCTGACTCTTCCATTCTGTGCTCGGTTGGTGCAGGAAAGTCGGTGCGTAAACAAGTTCCTTTGTACTTATTTTTATGAGTGTCCTAGCTAATCTTTGTGCAGTTGCTTGTGATCAGTTATGCTCAATCAAACCTCAATTAGACCCCATAACCTCTTTGTCTACCTTTAATATAAACTGTGCTCGGTGTCAACAGTCAAGTGCTTGGATCTAGATTCTGTTTGGCTTTTGTATGCTGTGAAAAAGGGATTTTGTTCTGAAGTATGCATGAAGTATGAAGAAGACAATTGTTTTTATGAATGTTATATAGCTGAAGTTAATCTTTTAGTATGGACATGGAAGTGGGAGAGGCAAAACAAAAAAACTCTTTAATACTGGGGAATGTTTAACTTAAACATAAATTGCCCCAAAAATGCTTTTTTCATTTTAAAAAATTCGAAATCATTGTAAATCATTTACAAGTCAAACATGTTGCTGAATAGCAATTCCATGGACTGGCCAGCTTTGGCTAACCTTATGCATAGTATCACAAACCTAGATTACTCTTAACGTGGTGATAGTTTTGTTAGGTTTTATGTCCCTACAGTGTGTGTCTTGCTCTCCTTGTCACAGGTGGTGGTAAAACTCAGTGTGTGATTGGTTTTGAAAGGAGCGCTGCGCTGACATTTTGAGCAGCTGGTGTAAACCACGGACGCACAGTGCGCAATGCCCAAAGGCCTGGCCAGGGGCAGCCTGGCATCCTGACCTGCAAGGTCATTCTGTACGTAGGTGCTGCTCCGTGTCTGTCTACTTCTGCTGTCGCGGTTGCTCTATTTACTTTATTAATTGTAGTTTTAAAACTGTCATGTAAATGGTGGCCCTATGCTCCACCCCCCACCCAAACACACATGCACTGCCATCGCTAAACAAATAAAAGGGAGCAGCAATACTTTATGCTCTTTCTTTTTTTTTACCTCAACCTTTCTGCCATCATTTCAGGAATTCAGCTGTGAAAAATGTTGTTTCTTTTAACTGAAAAATGACGACAAAAAAAGAAAAGAACCCATACAGAAAGATTAAACAGTAGTATTAGATTGCAAGCTGTATTTTTTTATAGACCATTAAATAAGGTTTTAACGACCAGCATCATTTACAGTTTCCTATAATTAGTCAGTGGCAGGCCCTAAAAGTTTCATACTCGTACAGTCCTGTGATAAATGCCACAAATCAAAGACATTATTAATAAACCTTCTGACCATGGCTGACATTAAAAGAAAAAGGCTTATGCAGATTGTCACTTTTTGTGTGTGTGTGTGTGTGTGTGTGTGTGTGTGTGTGTGTGTGTGTGTGTGTGTGTCTGTATGTGCGTGTCTGTTTGTGTGTGCGGGCACGCACGAATCGCATGTGCGTGCATATGTGTACTCTGCCAGAGGTATCGATCCTTTGGCCATAAATATTCTTTTCTCTTGCAGTCTCTCTTCGTAGGCTTCTGCCGGAGATGCGAGCCTATTGTAAACACAGTGAACTAAATCTCTGAAAGGGGAAACCAGTGGAGTAACTTTATGTTACCTTAAGTTACTACTTGTTTTATTTTCTCTTTTTTGTGTAGACTTTTTTTTAAATTAAAATAGTATACATTTAGCTCATTTACTGATGTAATGAAAGATGTATGAATGTAAATTCTAATGTAGAAGCTTTACAGTTATATAAATGTTTGTTATTTTTATTGTCATTGTAGGAAAGTGTTCTTATTGGCATAGTGTTGGTGATGTGTAGCACACTGCACGTTAGCAAGGCTCTGCTATTTATTTTTTCTGCCTGGTTTAAGGTTACAAAGCATTATAGTGACACTGAGCATAACTATTTTTCTGATTTAATTCCTTTTAATTTAATTAATTTAATTTCTAGTTGATTTTTGTGCATCTAGTGATAATTAGTGTAAGATAACACATCTATAGTCATACAGTCTAAATCATTCCATGGGCTATAACGTGTCATTCTTTATTGCAGGTGTTCCTATGGAACATGGATAAGTTCACGCTGATCCGAAAGTTGGAGGGACATCACCATGATGTGGTGTCTTGTGAGTTTTCGCCAGATGGAGCATTGTTAGCTACCGCCTCTTATGACACCCGAGTGATTGTCTGGGACCACCATAAGGCCACAATCCTCCTGGAACTGGGGTAAGAAGAAATCCAAACAACACAGATATTCAATATTATGTTAGTACACATTTGTTTGGTAAACAAAATGTTGCTCTTTTGAGCGGCAGCCCTAAGTAAACTAAAATAAATTAAATTAAATCTCCTTTAGAGAAAGTGTTCCAAAAGCCCCCCATTGGCTTTGCCTAACTCGTTTCCTTGACGTTGAGGTTTAATTGAGGTCAAGGAAATGTGAGATAAGGACTTGGGAAAAGAGAAGAGGAGTGCGCTGAGAATCCGAACGGCTTTACACTAGTCTCCTTAAGAATGTAATGCCGAGTGTTCGCTGTGTTGAATCTACTGAGACATGATTATTCACCACTAGGTTTTATGCAAGTTATTTAAATGACAACTGCACTTTTAAAGCAAAAGGAAGTTTTAGGGACATGTTTACTAACATCTGCTGCAGCCCAAAGCTGCCTTTTGACTGGGTTTACTAAAGAGGCGTAGTTTGAGTTTTGTGGGGGAGATGTGATCGGCACATGTATGTTAGGACTTTCTGTGGATGACTGAGTTGGGATCCCAGTGCCAATACTTTGGTTCTGTCCTAAAACTCTTCATTCAGTCCTCACGCTGAGTATTGACAAGTGAGCCCCACTTATTGCTCCTCAATAATGCTGCTTTTTTAAAGCAGAAGCAGAAATTAATTAAACTGAGCTGTCTTTTTCTCAGCAGTGCACAAACAGCAAGCAACTTCTCTTTCCTGACTCTGTAGCGAATAAAAGTGAAATGTTTGTGAAAACACAGCTATCAATGAATATATGTAAATGTGTTATATTAATGCCTGAATGTTGCTATGTGCTATGAAAATGTGATCTGTACATTTGCACATGTAGCACAATAACTTAGTAACTGGAATGGCTTGTGATCTGACATATTTCAGGTGGAATAGTAATAATAATGTGGTTTTCTCTGGATAAATCCTGCACCCCACCTAGATTTCAATTCTCAGAACCCTTTGCACAGTGCCAAGGGATTTCTATCAGTTATCCATTATATCAAAAGCACATTTATTCTCCTTTAGCCTTTTCTCATTTAGCTGAATTGGCTCACTGGGAACAGGCTGCATTTTTGTGAATAAATTCTAGTGCTTTGTTAGATCACCCTGTGATTGCGGGATCACAATAACTTCTTGATCCTTAATTCTTTTATTTTGTGCAAACATGATTTATGCTTTCTCAAGAAACCTAGCATGTTTAGAAATGATATGTTGAAAAGTCCTTGCTTGCTGAAAAGGGAATTGGGAAAATTTGAGAATTTTGACAAACTTTAAATTTCATAAGAGGACTAATAATTTCGTCTTCATCTGTAGTACAGCAAGAAAAAATTATTTTGGTAGTCGACTGATCTGCCTTGATTTAGTCGGTGATTAATTCAACAACTCTCATCTCCGCTTCCTGTGGGCAAACCTGTCCTGCTTCAGTCTGCCCAACTGAATGTCACTCTGTTGTCTCGTCCCACAGCAAATTACAATAATGACCTAGGAAACGTATGAATCTCAAAAATGCATTTATTTTTGACATGCTCTGGAGTGAGCAGCAGAGGCCTGCATAAGGAAATCTTTTATTTTTTTATTTTTTTATTTATTTTTTAAATTATATACACTGCACTATATGTAGTACTGGGTTGATTGTCTGTTATATGTAGCACCATGGTCTTGAAGGAATGCTGTCTCGCTTCACTGTTTACTGCACCACTGCACATGGTTGAAATGAAAATTTCAAAAAGAAGCCACCTACTGCATGTCAGTCACTGATTTCTTTCCCCAGCTTCCTATCTTCTGTCCACTGTTCAAACACAATGAAGCCCATAAATATGCTTTATAAAAAGCTATAACGATGTGATGTACAATGAAAAATGTTAAATTATGACTTTTTTCATTCCAAATGGTGAGTTTTAAAATTTGAATCCAAAAAGCTCTATTACTGATGCTCTATGAACTTCTGCTTTTGTCTTCTCCCAGCCACCTCTTCCCCCCTCCTTCACCCATTTTTGCAGGAGGAGCAAATGACCGCTGGGTTCGCTCTGTGAGCTTCTGCCCTGATGGCCGACACATTGCCAGTGTTACAGATGACAGGTAATATTAATATAATTTAAAGTATGTGTGTATGTTTTTATTTATTCTTAAAATCTGTTTGTTTTTATTTATTCTTAAAATCTGTTTGTTTTGTTTTTCACTGTTTTTGTCTGGTGAATGATTTAAAGACAAAGAAGGCGAGAAACAAGAGAATGATCTTTTTTTATGCATTAGCATGACCAGTTTCAGCAGCATATAAGCAAGTGGTCTATTTACAATACTTTAGAACACAAAACTAGAGTGAGCCATGACAAACCCACATGTGTTTGTCTTTGGGCCTCTCGAGAGTATGTTTGTACAGTCAACTGGAGCATAGCAGAAAAGCTTGTCTGGTGCAGTTTGCTTCTGAAACTTCCAAGAAGACATGAGTGTTGAAGAGAGAGCGCAGAGCTACTGTTGGTCTCTTTGGCTTGTCCTGGGTTACATGACTGTAACAAAGTGGCTATCAATTACTCTGACTGCTAACTGTCCAAGCACTGAATTGCTGGGAAAGTGTTGAGAGGAAGCTTCAAAACATCCCCACATTATTATTCAGAGTGTTGGAGAAAAATGGGAAGATTGAAAGGTTTAAGACAAATGTGTTAACCAGTCAGAAGTACAGGAAACTATTTGGCTTGGTCACTGGTCAGATATTGGTCTGGTGGTAGCAAAATTTTTGCAGTTTAGGTTGTGACAATTTTTTTTATTTTATTTTTTTTATTTTTTTGTTTCTCTCTCTGCATAGGCTGGTTCGCTTCTGGAGCATTGAGGAAAGGGCTCCTCTGGCGATTGCCTCTGTCTCTAATGGCCTCTGCTGTGCCTTCTCTGCTCAAGGAAGTGTCCTTGCTGCTGGGTAAGATGCCACAACATGTTGGCGATGCTCTGTTAACACACACACATTTGAAGTTGAACTACACCTGGGCACATCCTGACTTTCGATAAGGAAGCCTCATCATTTTTTCCCTCAGCTTCCTTGCACCACCTTACTACATTTAGAGCTCTCTGAAATATTAGCTCAGTTTTCTGTTTTTTCTCCTTTTGATTTATGTTTTAGGACTCGTGATGGTAGCGTGCACTTCTGGGAGTGTCCACGTAGCATTGCCAGTCTGCAGCACATGTGCAGAATGGCTCTCCGTCGAGTGATGAGCACCCAGCAGGTGGAGGCGCTGGCCATTCCTGCACTCCTCTGTGACTACCTAACCTACAAAGTCATTTAATCCTTGGCATTGGCTGATCTGACTGCATTTGTATTGGCAACATACTGAAAAACCATTGAAACACTTTTTTTCTGAACAGCTTTTCATAAAACTCTGAACAATCTAAGAAGATCGGGACAGGAAGAAGAAAAGTTTGTTTTTCTGAAAGCCCAGGGCCATGTCTTCGCCAGAGCCCATCACTACCTTATCTTGTACATATTTATTTTTGTAAGTGCTTTTGTAAATGAGTGTACAGGGCCCAGCACATCACCCATTCCTGTTAGGTCAATACTGCCAGGTCTCCTCCTCTGTATCAGTGTGGTTATCAGTAATTTTCGGCTGCTCTTCCATCTGCCTCCAGCTGTCCACCTGCATTATTATTAAGCTCTGCATTAGTTCCACAGACCTGGAATAGGTATTGCATTTAACACAGGCTTTGCAGTGGGGCTTGCTTTTAATGTTAGGTTTTCTTTTCTGCTTTGGTGCGGGAACTAAAGGGAAAAGGTATGGGATGCAGGGTCTTGAAGCCCATTATTTACATCTTATCAATATTAAGGAAATAATGATGCAGACATGGTCTCTTTGGAGGTTTTTCAAATTTTTCTGAAACAGTATTTACACTACCATGGTATACTCGCTCACTGAAAAACTTGTAGCAGCTTTTATTTCTGATGAAAGGACAGCATTTGTCAGTAAAAGATGCTAGCTATCAAGCTAGAGCCTGATGAATAGGGTATCCACCATCTTGGTAGTCATCCCTTGGCAAGAAATTGAATGACTCTTAATATTTCTGTCCAAGTCAACAGATGCCGTTTGGGTAAACTGCAAATATTCTGCTAATTTTTCCTCAAACTTGCAGGTGTAACGTACTCACACCCACCCTAGTATGTTTACAGTATGGTTAATTTTTTCAGTGCCCTGCCTGAGGGTGTTACAGAGACCAGTGTTAGATAAAGCACCTCTGCTTCTTAACTATTTGTATTTGAACATACAGAATCTGACAGAATCTTGTGTGTAAACACATGATTCTGTCTTTTGTCCATAAACATATCAAAATTGTGACCTTTATTTTCTCCTTTTTATATCTACTTCTTGTGTTGAAGATTTGTATTTTATTAATTTGTTCTTGTTCTCCTTAAAACAGAAGCAGATCTTTGTGTGTGGGTTGTTTTTTTTTTTGTTTTTGTTTTTGTTTTTTTTTGTGTGTGTGTGGCTCAAATGTAGACTGTTTGTGCTTATGGACTCTGTTTATAGAAACTACAGTAAGCAGTCTTTGCAACCTGGAATAATCCAAAGTAATTAAAATCAATCAACTGCCATTCTGGGCCATGTGGTTGTCAGACCTTCATACTCACTGAACTTGGACAGATGCTGAGTTTTTAGAAACTTCTTGATCATCTTATTGTTTTTAGTTTGTCTGTGAGAAGAGATGGGAGCTCCAGGTGTTTTGTAGGAGGGTGGATGGAGCAGGTGTCAATCATTTATGGCAATAAGTTCTCTGACAGTGCTAATGCCAAAGTTGTGTCCTTTCATTAGTGTGGAAATGGTAGGGGTTGTTATCATTTCTGATAGTGTTAATTGTGTGAGTGGGATTTAGAATCGTTATGGGTTGGCATTACATGATGTTCATATAGCTGTTACCATTGTGATTAGAGAAATACATTCCTGCCTCAGATGGAGTATAAAGTGGTAAATATTTCCAAAATACATGAATGTATTAATTTCCTGCGATCTTTTTTTTTAAAATTTTCAATAAAGGTGTTTTTTGACATTTTGTACTGGTGGTTATTATTTCAAGAATCCATCCATCTGCAGCTTTCTATACTTTCATGATTTTATGAATCTGAATCTTTCATGAGTCTGTCAGCATAAGCAAAGGATACAATAGTGCCACAGTCAAAATCACCACTGCCATCGAGGATTATTTCATCTTTAATGTCAGAAATGGCATTTACTTGTATGGTAATTTGATTTTTGTCCTGTCCTTCTTATTAGCTTTATCAGGTTTGCAAGGGCTTCTGTAGTTTATCACCACACTGCCCTGCAGCCCAATCATACACATCCCCGAGCATGAATTCAGAAGACCTGTCCTGTCTGCTCCCAAACAGAGGGCATAAAACTGAAATCCAGTGCACTCATCATATTAAGTGGAAATAACTAATATTACGTTTCAGTAAGCAATTCAACTGGTTTAGTTGAAAAATGAAATCATGACAAGTTCTGTGTGATGTCTGCTTGTTCTGGACATGATGACCATGTCCTGACCATTTCTCCTGGCTGTCATCCCAAAAGCTCTCTGAAAGAAGTTTTATACCATGGGTTTCTGTTGTTATGTTGTTGTACATGAGGCTAGCTAATTCTAGCTTATAAGGATGGCCCAACAGTGACCCTGGAGCCAACTGGCCACGGTGTAGGAAGACCTGCCTTCTCCCCTCCCCACTTTTGAGTATTAAAGGTGGCCTATTGGGTGTGATTAGAGTATGTGAGAGTATATGCTGTAAATAATCAGTGCCACTGTGAAATCTAGAGTGCTATTAAAATTGAGGGGACAACTGTGACATAAGCGCACGACTGCAGGTTAGTAGTGCTCATCCACACTTTGTCCCAAAAACATCAGTGTCTAAAGGTGAGAGGCAGACAGCAGTAAAGAGGTGATTGGGACTGGCTCCACCCAGAGTTTGTGGGTAACATACCTGCCCCCGACTGGACTGGACATTCCGATATAGGCCAACTGACTCCACAGTGTGGAGCATACAAGGAGGAACACGAGGGTTCCAGGTCCCACACTTGGACTCATGCAGAAAAGGCCAGTCGCCGGGCTTGGGGACAGCATCCGCCACCACAATCTGTGAAATTAAAGTACAGTGAAATTCCCTGTGCAGTGGGTGTATATGTTTCAGTCTGTAAGGTTCATTTGGAACATCTTTTGCGCTGGAGAGTGTGTTTTATGGAGAGGTTTATATTTTATATGTTCTAAGTTGGGGCTTTATGTCATGGTCCTGGGTCACTTGACCCAGTGTTTTCATGAGTTCTCGTGTTTTCATGTCATGTTGTATTATGGGTTATGTTCATTTAGTTAGTCTTGGGTTGATCTTTGCCTTTTTTGACCAATAAAAATATGATTGCTTGACACATTGACGGTGGTAGGGCCTTTGAGGTGAAAGATTCCTTAAATACTGACAATTGGAACGATGGAAGAGGCGTGAGTTTCTCAAAATGGGCTCATTGAGTGCAGCACGGATAAGATCTTGGAGAGGCTACAGCTGCTGTGAATACTCAGAATAAGATCTCTGACTGCAGACTGGATACATCTCGGAAGGGCTAGCTCGGAATAACATCTCTGGGCGCAAATTGGATGACATCTC
>NW_024582588.1:461310-462892 GCF_018398535.1 Haplochromis burtoni | reverse complement strand
CCCTGATGATCCTCTAATCGCCTGAGCCAAGGTGTGAAACTGGGTGTGGGTCCCAATCAGCCAGAGTTTCGGGTGAGCTCATTGTGAAACCTGGCCCCACCTTATCGTGCGAATTCCTGAGGTCAGATGGCCCAGGATGTAGGGGTGTACGTATCCATCACCGCTTATGTTAATGAGAGTATTGGGAGTGAATTGGAGGGCGGGATGGGGTGGGGTGGGGTGCTTTTAACTAGAGATGGCACGATACCACTTTTTATGTCCGATACCGATACCGATATCATAAATTTGGATGGGGTGGGGTGGGGCGGGCTGCTTTTAACCATGTAAAGCACTGTGTGCTACATTCTGTATAAAAAGTGCTTTATAAATAAAGATTGATTGATTAAAAAAAAAGTTTACTTTTGTCATTTTGAATTTTTGTAATCACCTTGTCCTTTTTGGGGTATAATAAAACCCATTTTTTTGGAAGATTACATTTGTGCCTGTGTGTTCCTGGCAGCTTGGTTCATGATAGCCTGCATTTGGGTCCTGGTTCATTCCTTCACATGGCTCACTCTGCTAGCCGTGACAAAACTGGCCTCATGCTTAAAGCAGGGATACCTGGTCTCAAAATTATATATTATGTCATTTAACGAGGTTTTTTCATTTCAGTAGGCTGAATAAAACACTCATGAGCCATGTCACTGGGTAGCATGTGCTCTGCACAGAGTTTACACACGCTGCACATATGTATTCTGTTTTTTCTTTTTTTATCTTCTTGTATATTTTCCCGCATGATCCTCAGTATTTCATGCAAAGCTTACAACCAGAACAGGTGAAGTAAACAACCATAAAAAGGACATTTTACTTGAGAAAAAGACATGCTGTTTAAACAGTCACAGTCAAAGAGTCACATTATGTTTTCCCAAGGTAAAACAAATCCAACAAAGCAACTTCTAACATGCAAAAACCAAATAGGTCTTCCACTCCACAATTAGACATGAAAAGGCTTTATTCTCCATTTACCAAGTTAAAAAACAAATCCAACAAGGCTGCTTCTAACGAACAAAATTTACTTTTTAGATCATTGTCTAAAAAAACAAGTAGGTCTTCCTTTATTAAGGCTTCTCTGTAGTAGGATACAGCAACATTTAATAATTGGATCCGTCAATAAAAATAATTCCTGTTTGAAAAAAGCACACTAAAAACCGAAATAGACACTTGATAAAAGAGATAAAATATTGAAACCTAAGTAAACACACCCACTAGGTGGAGACAGGTGTGGGAGTTACGTGCACGAGCAAAGCTGGCAGTTATATTTTTCTCACTACAGTTACTGGACTCATCTCAAAGAGAGACGAGGCAGCCTACGAAGAGAAAGTCCTGCAGGTGGCAGCCTGGTGTTCAGAAAGCCACCTGGCACTGAACACCAAGAAAATCAAGGAGATCCTTGTATATTCAGGAGGCACAGCACTAGGGATGGGTATCGTTTAGGTTTTATCCGATACCGGTACTTTTGAAACGGTGCCGGTGCTTAAACGGTGCTCAAACCGGGGCTTAAAGAATGGAGAACACAAAATTGGTCCAAAAACCTCTCATGTTC
>NW_024582588.1:422274-460634 GCF_018398535.1 Haplochromis burtoni | reverse complement strand
CTGCTCTAAAAGAACGTACGTACCTGGACCCGCCTACTATCCTCGGAAACGTAAAATGATTGGCTAGAATCTAAAGTGTATCACAGCTCAGGAAAAAAAAGCACCGAAATAAAGCACCGAAATGTGCGCTGCTTTTCGGTCTGGTTACTACCGTTTATGTCAGATACCGGTACCCGTCCCTACACAGCACCCACTTAGCCGCCTTGTACATCAATGGCGAGTGTGCGGAAAGGGTCCACATCTCTGCTGAGATGGACAAACAGCACCACAGCATTGGTCAAGAACTTCACGAGGGTCCTCAGGAAGCACAACCTGCTACTGACCTTCTACTGCTCATCCATCAAGAACCTGCTGACATACTGTATGGTACGGCAGGTGCATCATGGCAGACAGGGAGAGGCTTCAGCTGCCCTCTCCCCTCACTGGTGGACATTTATACCAGACCCCCCGCCCTGCTGTCTCAGCTGAGCGACAAACATCATCAAGAACAGCTCCCACCCTGGTTTTGACCTGTTCAACCTGCTGTCCTTGAGGACGTGCTACAAGTGCATCAGTACAAAACCTAACAAACTCAAGAACAGCTTTTTCCAAAGCCATAACCACCCTGAGCTCATACATGCACTGACTACACAGTCTAACCCAGTGGTCCTCAACTCCCGGGTGCTGACGAGTTATTTGGTACCGGGCCGCGAGAGTTGAGGCTCGGGTGTGAAATTTATGGTTTTTATCGTTTTTCAGCGTTATTTTTTAAATCGTTTTTATCGTTAACTCGATTTCCCTGGGTCTTTTCCCATGTGTTATGAATAAATCTTTTGTTTTTTGGTACCGGTACTGGTTTTATTTTATTGTATTTATCTGCAACACCTTAAAGACTGGTCCGTGAAAATATTGTCGGACATAAACCGGTCCGTAGAGCAAAAAAGGTTGGGGACCGCTGGTCTAACCCGCCAACCAAAGGACTTCCCTCTATAGACAGACTATGCAATATTTAATCTGTTGAATGCTTGTGAAAGTACTGTCTAATATGTGTACTGTGCAATACCATTACTCTCTCTGTCCAAATATCTGCTACCCACTGCATTTGATCATCATTACTATGCAATATTAAATACATGCTATAACCCACACCGTATATAAAATCCTTATTTATTCTTGAAAATGTATACAGCACCGCAGAACTGTGCACAACTCCTTCCCCTCTGCAGGAGTTAGGAGTTAGAGCAGGGCGATATGACCAAAAATATTTATCACGACATACATTTGAAAATTTGCAATAACGATATAACTGACGATATAATTGACACTAGACAAAATACTTTACAACTCCGCAACTTTATTAGTGCAAAAAAACCAAACATCAACGTATTTCCACTTAAACAAGCAGCTGTTTTTTATGTGCATTAAAGTTATATAAAAATTTGCAGTGCAAATGCAAATTCCTTGCTGACAGTTTAACCAAAAAGCATTTCCAGTGGAAATTGGCCGACATATCCTCAGCATAACCATGTATAATATCCACAGAACTTAAAAAGAGGTTATACACACACAATAAGGTAACATTATGTTGAAGCACAGTACGTATCACTCCGCGAGGCTCCTGCCTACGATAGCCGTAATGCTCCGACAATCCATCAAGTGGTGCGGTGCAGATTTTCGAGCGCCGCGTACCACATAAAATCGTTTCGAGGTCAGTAAACACAACCAGAATTCATACATAAGGCACACGGGATTATAAGGGGCACTGTTGATTTTAAGGAAAATCAAAGGATTGATTTTAAGTGCGCCGTATTTTCCAAAAAACACGGTAATAACGACGGCCCGCTAGCATGCGCTACCAAAAATAGTGTTTTGCTGTGTATCTGACGGACGGAAGCAAAACCAGTTCCACACCACTGAAGTTGCAGCATTTTTACAAACCAATTCTGGTTCATCCGTTTCATTCAACGATCCGCTTTCACCCTCCTCATTCTCCGTCGCCACCATGCTTTTTCTGCCATGTGCGTATGAAAAGAAAGGCACTGCGCATGTGCGTTTTACCCATATTTTATCACAATATTTCATTCTCTTATCGTTGCCCGACATTATACCGGTATTACCGTGAACGGTATGATATGGCCCAGCCCTATTAGGAGTTGCTTTTAATCTCATTGTACATGAGTATAGTGACAATAAAAAGATATTCACTTCTTTCTCAGATTCACCTGAAGATAAATGTATTTTATAATACAGAGAAATGGCTTGTCAGTATGCAGATAATATGCACAATGTAGCCAGATTACACAAGCCTTTTGGTTCAGAATATTTCAGCCTTACTAATATAATAAAACCCTATTTTGTTCTTTTGTGGTAAAAAAAAAACCCCCCAAAACTTATGTGGCTGTTTCATGAATCGGATTGTAATTTTGTGTAAGAATATTTCCATGCACACATAAATTAGCACAATTGTGAACTCATACTGAATAGAAAATTTAGTCTGTTTTGTAAATATAGCCATCTAGTGCTTTAGAAAGGAGAATTCTTAAATAAATGCATTACCAAAAACAAACTTATGTGTAATAAATTCATTTGAATTAGTAATATACAAAACATACATAATAGCAAATGTTTAATATTTATATGGCTTATTATACTCAACATGGAACAGAGTGCTACAAAAAAAAAACATACAAAACATAGCTCTACCTCATATATATTTATAAACGTAACTATTCACAGTGAAACAACTTAGAGAATCACGCAACAAAAGAGATTAAAATATTTAATATATCCCTGTCTGGAAAAAATTCTCTTTGAGAAGAATAATTTTTTACTGCGTTTCCTGTTGTCATTTTCTCACCTTCCCAGCTTGTTGTCTGTGCAGTGGCTGTTCTCTTTCTCTCTCACCCTCACTCACTTAAACTCGCACCTCCCTTATGCTTCTGTGTGCGTGCATGTGCTGGGTCTGTAACCCCTGCCCCCTTCCTGCTCAGTGGACCAATACCTGTTTGCAGCGGACACTCGACGTCACGTAGTTGACCAATCACGTACGACTTGAACGGGGTAAAAATCAGGGGGCGGGGAGGGGAAAAAAGCGTATCTGATTCCTAGGCAGGAACCGGATTCTATCGTTCACTTCAAAGTGCCGGCTCTAGAGCTGTTTTGTTCCTGACCGACACGACACATCGCTTGTGTGAGCTTATGGTGGGTACTTTAATTTGCAGTCTATGGCCATTCCACCCAAATCACAACATTGACAACACTCCGATGGTCGCTGTCATTCATGCTTTTCAAAAGTGACGAAAACATTTGAACGATATTTAATATTTAAGCTAGTTGTACTTTTTTTGGGGTGGGGGTAGCTCCTCTTATTTTTTCATGTGTCAGGTTGCAATACGTTAAAAGTTTGAAACTTTTACTTTGAATGCGAAGGGTCTCAGTTTCCGGTTTGCTCCACTTTTTTTTCGTTTTAATTTTATCCTTAAGAACAAGCTGGTTACAGAGACAAGCTGGTTTTTAGGTGTGTTTTTGTTCAAATCAGCAATAAAACAGGGAAAGTTTTCATGTTATTTGGGAAACATAACCTGTTGAAGAACCAACTCATACATACACTCAAAACATACACATATTGCAGCTTCGGCTACTTTATATTAATTATTCCTAGTACACAGACACAAGTTAAACGAGAAGGTTTTGCTGCTGCATTTGTTTTATTCTTACATATCTTGGTGAAAGACACTGAACACTAGTAGCAGCTGAAGTACAAACACGGAAACTTGTCAAAGCATGCAGTGTTTGGAGGAAGCGCTGACGGCAGTGTGCGAAACGTCTTCAGGTCGCTGTTTATGACACAAGTCGCGCCAATGTGGTGGAATGGACGGAGCTGTGGACAGAGGAGACAGGTCGGCCCTCAGCAGCACGTCGAAACCAACAGGAGCTCAGGAAGCTCTGCACCAGTGCCGACTCATCCAGAATCTGGTGGACATCTCGATTAGCAGCCTCCTGTCTCTTAGGACAAGATGCGCCGCATCCAACGACTTCACCCGGCGGGAGATCCGTACTTTAGAGGTACGTTTAAGATCCAGAGGTGACCCAGGTTTCTACCAGCTGTTTATCCAGTCTTTTGCTTCTTTGAAAGCAAGAGAATGATTGTATTGCATTCGCGATTTAAAGACATGCTACGCCATGTTATCTCCTAGATTCCGTGACATAGAAAAGGTTGTTCACTTTGCAGCAAGTTTTTATTTATTTTTATTTTATTTTTTTTAATTACCCTCTCATATTATATTTTAATATGACTATAATAACTATGAAAGGGCGAGGTGGATGGGGTGGGGCTCTAGAATTTAAAGTTGGGCAGTCACACAGGAGTTAACTTTAGCTTCAAGTGCAGATTTCTTAAAACCTTCGAAGACATATGCCACAGACGGTAAAGCACAGATTCAAAACAAACAAAAAATTATGAGGATGAACTGAATGTAGCTTCTTCGGGTCCAGGCTGCTCCTGTCAGTCATTTTCTCTCACTGTCTTCACTACTGTGGCTTTCTAGGACTCTTCAGGAGGTTAGCATTTGTAACATGTTTTCCTACACTCCTCCACTTCCTCCCAAGGTACAAAAAGTTATTATGTGTCCAAGATAATAAATGCAATATCTCAATATGCAGCTTATTGTTTATTTTCTGCAAAGCCATTCCTGCATTTGCCACCAACATTCCAGTTTGCTCAACACAGCTCAGTTCTGTTAAGCTAAGGAAAAATAAAATGTCATTACATAGCACCAAATAATGACATAATTCATCACTGGGCCTTTTACATAGTAAATTTTTTTAAAAAAAAGTAAAGTTTATAATATTATAGAAAGAATCATTTTGAGTTAGCACTTTAGCACTCAATAGTAGGGAATCACTTTAATATTAACATTTTAATAGCTCACGTGACTGTGAGCTGCCTTTGGTTACTGAAAATGATCTCAAAATCCTTGAAGATGTAAAGTGAATATTTTGACAGCAATTAGCACTTAGGTTTGTATTATTATTTATGTACATCAAATCACATATAAAATTGTATGTTGAATCTTGGCTGTAGCTCAGGAGGTAGAGCAGGTCATCTACTCATCCAAATGTTAGTGGTTTGATCCCTGGCTGCTCCAGTCTGCAGGCCAAATATTGTTGGGCAAGATATGAAACCCGAGTTTCTCTGCGACGCATCCATTGGAGTACGAATGTGTGTGAATGTATGATTAAGTGCTTTCAGTGCTCAGATATAGTAGAAAAGCACTACTTAAGAACCAGTCCATTTACCACCTAAGTATATGGCTGCATGAGCTGCTAATATGCCAGATACACAATAAATGCACTACTTGCTCATACCTGGTACGGTGCAGAAAGTTAGAATAGACAGACCATCAGTGACTCTTAAAATCTTATCAGAGGTTAAACAAAGCATAACAATGTCCCTCATAGTCTTTAAGGTTCCCATATATAAAATGGATTATTGTATATGTGTATGTGTGTATATTTACACACATAGGACTCTCAAGCTGTGTGTTGCTATGTAGTATCTTTGCTGTTCGTAGGACTGCACTCGTCTGGACAGAGATCTCGGATGCCAGGGACCACTGTTGCTTAACTTTCCACATTGTTGGTATTTCTCAGGCTTCTCATGTTCCTTCTTCCTGATGTTGCTATCACTTGGTAAAGCTACATGTATCATTACGCTTCATTACTCTGCTTGTCCACCTTTACTGTGTCTGTTGTTTGCCATCACCAGTTTGTCTGTCTGTATCTGAAAGTTCCATAGGATCTTAGCTCCAGTCATTCTCAACCACCCTGGAGGCGTGTCCCATTTTGACCTTGGGACTTCAATGTCATACTAGGCGCACAGATATTCCTATATACTGTGCTAGCCACTTGGTTATGACGTTCCATATATGTGCTACCTGCTAGCATCTTGAAACCTGCTGTTATGTGCTGGATTGTCTCAGGGGCATCTTTCCACAGCCTGCACCTGGGGTCTTGCCTGGTGCGGTAGAACCCAGCCTCTATGGCTTTTCTGCTTAGCGCTTGTTCCTGTGCTGCCATGAGTGGTGTCGCTGTGTGACAGTCCAGTGTTTTCCTGCAACTCGATCTCAGTCACTTCTTCTATTTGCTAGTGGTACATACCGTGCAGTGGCCTGTCCTTTCATGATGTTCCTCTTCTTGCTCCTCCTTGAATTCCTTATGGTCCTTTGATCATGTACAGTTCTGATATTCCAGGATCCATGTGGGGAGCATGGAGTCATAGGCTTTCTTGTAGTCAATCCAGGTGATGCATAGGTTGGTTAGTCTGGTCTTACAGTGAATGCTCTGTTTACCAGTAGCTGATGTTTTGCCCCTCTAGGTGTTTCTGCCAGTTCCCTTCTGAGCCCTGCCTTATGTCTGTTCATCTTAGCTAGTATGATGCCTGACAGGAGCTTCTGCCCACATAGCAAGCAGGTCTGGCCTGGATCTGGTATCAAGCCGGCACTGCTGGCTGACTTCTGGCATGATAAGACGTATGTCATCCAGATATGAGCCAGGCTTGGCATACATGGCACTGTCTTTTGACTGACTGGTGTCATGGCAGGGTGTATGTCAACCAGATGTGGGCCAGGTCTGGCAATGATGGTATTATTTATGTTCCTATTAGAGCAGGGCGATAAGACCAAAAATATTTATCACAATATACATTTGAAAATATGCGATAACGATATAACTGACGCTATAATTGACACTAGACAAAATACTTTACAACTCCGCAACTTTATTAGTGCAAAAAACCCCAAAAAACCCCCATCAATGTATTTTCACTTAAACAAGCAGCTGTTTTTTATGTGCATTAAAGTTATATAAAAATGTAACAGTGCAAATGCAAATTCCTTGCTGACAGTTTAACCAAAAAGGCATTTCCGGTGGAAATTGGCCAACGTATCCTCAGCATAACCATGTATAATATCCACAAAACTTAAAAAGAGGTTATACAGACACAGTACTGTAATATTATGTTGAAGCACAGTACGTATCACTCCGCGAGGCTCCTGCCTACGTTAGACAATCAATCAAGCGGTGCGGCTTCGTAGCTTAGCAAAGTCGTACTGAAACATTTGACAGATTTTCGAGCGCCGCGTACCACATAAAATCGTTTCGAGGTCAGTAAACACAACCAGAATTCATACATAAGGCACACGGGATTATAAGGGGCACTGTCGATTTTAAGAAAAATCAAAGGATTGATTTTAAGTGTGCTGTATTTTTCAAAAAACACGGTAATAACAACGGCCCGCTAGCATGCTCTACCAAAAATAGTGCTTTGTTGTGTATCTGACGGACGGAAGCAAAACCAGTTCCACGCCACTGAAGTTGCAGCATTTTTACAAACCAATTCTGGTTCATCCGTTTCATTCAACGATCCGCTTTTACCCTCCTCATTCTCCGCCATGTGCGTATGAAAAGAAAGGCACTGCGCATGCGCGTTTTACCCATATTCTATCGCCATATTTCATTTTCTTATCGTTGTTCAACATTATACCGGTATTACCGTGAACGGTATGATATGGCCCAGACCTAGTTCCTATTTTCCTACTTTAGTTAGAACACCCAAATGCCATGTTGCAATACTATACAGCTATGGTAGCCAATATTTTAAATGCAGGTTTGACTGGTTTGTGAGTGTACACTTTATCCAAAACCTAGTGAGGGTTTACTCATCATTGCCAGTGGGTGACTGTAGCTCAGGAGGTAGAGCAGGTCACCTACTGATTGGAAGGTTAGTGGTTTAATCCCTGGCTTTGCCAGTCTGCATGTCAAGAGTGTGAATGTGTATGAATGTAGTTAGGAGGGACTCAGTTTAGAGAGATATTGTTAATGTGGCATGTTGTATAGAGCACTTTGAGTAATCCGGGAGACTAGAAAAGCACTCTGTAAGAATCAGTCCATTCCCTGTCTGAATAGAGTTTTGTCATGTTAGTTTTGTGCATGTTGTTATTACATGGCTTTATTAAGGTACACATTAGGCTGACATCTGGGGCCAGAGCTGAAACTGTTCTGGGCCAGCACAGGACCACCAGTGTGTCTGCAACTGGCCTTGTGCTGGCCCATGTGTAAGCCACATCTGGCAAACCAGATCTGGGCCACCAAAGGGCCGTCATTCTTTTCGGTATGTGGGCCATGTGTAAGCACATTGTGTGGGCCAGATCTGGGCCATACCAATTTTGCTATGTGGGTGTGTTGTGGTGAGGTACATTATTGGCTGATAGTTGGATGAGACCAGTGCCTTCTGAGGATCCTTAGGGATCAGGACTGTCTGCCCACTCTGGTTGCATCTCATCCATGGAGTGCAGTTAACTTCTTTAGCCAGTAGCTGTGAATAATATCTGGGCATCGTGCTTTCCAATTTTTCATACTTGAGACCTGTTTTTTGGCTGTCTGCCACTGTGATGGTTACTGGACCCTGTTCAGGGAGGTTGCTATGGCCTGCTCTTAGCTGCACTAGCCACTGAGCATTGTTATTTTGTGTTATGTTCATCTCTCATATCCTCTTACAGTGTTTGGGTTGTATGAAAAATTCTACAGCACATGGTATAACACACACACACACACACACACACACACACACACACACACACACACACACACACACACACACACACACACACACAATAGTCTTTTGTCGAAATATCACTACAGCAACTCAAAATGGTACTCATTAGTTTATTGCCCCCATATACTTGTGTACTTGCATGCATGCCAGACAACGTCGGAGCATGCTCTTAATGAGATGACAGTCTGTGTCCTGGGGGAGCTCCTGGACATTCTTAGATGCAACCTGAAAGTGTCGGATGCTCAAAATGAACCAGTTCTCATCTGTGAAAAGCACAGGGTGGACCTAACCATTTTGCTATTCTATGGCAAATGCCAGCCTCGTTCCATAGTGCCGGGCAGTGAGCACTTGGCCAACTGGAGGACATCAGGCCCTCAGGCCATCCTCATGAAGTCTGTTTCTGCTTGTTTGTTCAAAGACATTTGCACCAGTGGCCTATTCAGTGTCATTTTGTTTTTCCTTTTCCCTGAAAACCTTCTTTTGTCTAATCATTTCTTAATAACATTTACTTTTACAATAATGTATTATACAGCAGTTGGGAATACATTTCATTATAGCAGATATCTTTCTGAAAGTGTCTGTAACTAAATTTAAGAATATAATTCCTCCACCATTACCTACTTCAGTACCATGTGTCAAAGCAGTGCAGATCAGCTACCTAAACTCTACTCCCACAAAAGTCGATTATCTTGTTAAAAGTGTTACCTCTTTACTGCATACAACCATGGACAATGTGGCACCTCGGGAAAAAAGTCTCAAATCAGAAGTACTTGACTCCCTGGTATAATTCTCAAACGTGCAAAGCAGATATCCTGTAATCTGAAGAGGAAATGGGGTCTCACTAATTTAGAATAGTTTTGTTGCTCTATAAAAACCTCTGTATAGATCGAAGATCTTACTATTCATTACTAAATTTGAAGAAAATTGGAACAACGCCTAGGCTTCTTCTCACTGCACTGCAGTCAGAGCTCTGTTAAGCCAAGCATTCCTTTAACCTCCTAAGACCTGAACTCTTTCATGGCATGCATTTTTAATTTCTCTGTGCCATTTGGGCTGATTGGGACCTGATGAATGTAAAAAGAAGGATTACCTGAGTTGGTTTTTTTTTTGTTTTTTTTTACCTGATTCTTGTTTCTGAGAAAAATGAGATCCACATATGAGGATATTCGTCTAAAATTTCGATAGAACAGTGGCAGTATAATGGCCTCGCATGTGGAAATCAGGCCCAAAATTTAGTATTGTGGTCTAGCCAACCCAAAATGTGATGTCCACATATGTGGACACCAGGTCCTTGGAGGTTAACTTTAACTAGTAATGAGTTCATAAATTTTTTCACAAATACAATTTTAACCATTAGAGTAAAAAATATTCAGAACTGTGTTACAGATGTATCATTTTGTACAGCTACTGTTGATACTCTTGATATTTTTTTAGACTTTTTGTCCAATTGATCTCTCTGAGTAACTTTCATAATCACTTCCTACAATTAATCAGTGTGTCTATTAGACCTCCATTCGTACAAGACTGCTAAAAGATGTCCTACCAGTCTTTAAATATGATCGGTCTATTTCTATTAATGGGCTACATATCACAGGCCTTTAACACTGCAGTAATTAAACCGTTACTTAAAAAACCATCACTTGACCCACCTGTCTTAGGTAATTATAGGCCAATCTACAACTTTCGTTTTATTAAAAAAATATGGAACCTCCATTAATGGTAACAAGCACAAAGATACTATTAATGTCAGGCAGGATATGCCGGGGTGCACATTCCCCCTGATACCTGGCCAATAGAATCAGGCTATGATTCATGCTGGAGTTTTATCATATCCCATGTGGTCAGCCATCCGGTTGTACTGAGCTGTCTGGAAAATCATTTCTTGGTGGCAATTTGGCACCAACAACTGGGTGTGAGTAGAAGAATAGAATAGAATAGAATAGAATGTCTTTATTGTCACTATACACATGTATAATAAGATTACAGAGCATCCTCCTACTCAGTGCAGACAGGTGGGAAAGAAAGTGGGGGTGCACAGGTGCACAGTTCTGCAGCACTATATACATATGAACAAAAATATTGATCAAAAATATTAAATGTACAAATATACAAATAACTGGGAAAAAATAGTGTTATATATTTACAGTGTGGGCTATTGCATGCAACTTAAGTGGTGATGGTAGTTGTGTAGTCTGTATATAGGGGTCATCGGGATTGGGGGGTGAAACCGTGTTGTCAGTGCGTGTGTGAGTTCAGTGGTTGTGGCTTTTGGGAAGAAACTGTTCTTAAGTCTGTCAGTCTTTGGGCTGATGCACCTACAGCGCTTTCCTAAGGGAAGCAGGTTGAACAGGTCAAAACCAGGGTGGGAGCTGTCCTTGATGATTTTTGTTGCTCTGCTGAGGCAGCGGGAGGAATAAATGTCTATCAGGGAGGGGAGAGGGCAGCCGGTGAGCTTCTGAAGCTTCACTCTATCTTCTTTAGTGCAGCTGTGCTACTGTGATGCAGTATGTCAGCAGGCTCTCAATGGGCGAGCGGTAGAAGGTCAGCAGCAGGTTGGAGTCCAGTTTGTACGTCCTGAGGACACTGCTCCTTTACAGTGAGTGGAGTGGTGCAGGAACCGGGTGAGGATGGTAGCATGGCTGAAGCAGATGAGGGCTGGTGTTGTGGTGTTTCAAAGCGGTCAAAGAAGCAATTAATCTTCTGCCAGCTACTCAGGTTTTCTGTTTTCACAGCACAGCCTCTGTGGTTTATGCCCTGCCACACCTCCCATGTGTTGTTGCTGGACAGGTGGGACTCTATGCTTCTTTTATGGTCTGTCTTGGCTTTTTTAATTCCTCTTTTCAGATCACCTTGAGCAGCCCTGTACAAAGCTCTGTCGCCCGACCTGAAGACAGCGTACTGGCTTTGAGTAGTGTGCGGACATGGCTGGTCATCCATGGTTTTTGGTTTGGGAAAACCCGAATGTTTTTGTCCACAGTCACATTTCCGATACAGAGCTTTATATAGTCCAGTACTGATTTTGTGAATGTTTCTAGGTCCTGGTGTTCAAATATGTTCTAGTCTGTCTTTGTGAAGCAGGCCAGGACAGGTTGTAATAGTCTTTGTGGTAGGCCTGGACTGCATCTGAAGGGGTGTAGGTTGGTGAGAACAGGAGGGAGAGCTAGACAGGATCTAGAGAGTCCTCTCCCCTGGTGGGACTTTTGACATGCTGATAGAATTTTGGGAATACAGTCTTCATGTCGACCTTATTAAAATCACCCCAGGGTGGGACGCTGGTGTTCCTTAATGGTATTCAGCAGGATGGATGTTTACATTGGCATCACGTAGAATGTACACAGCTGTGATAATCACTACTGTTAGTTCTCTTGGTAAAAAAAAAAAAAAAAAATGCCAGCATCTTACGGACATGTACTTGAGGTTCGAGGAGCAGTGTCTGTTTATAATTGCCCCATTGTTGCACAAGCTTTTGAGTATTCCCGGGTGAAACCAGGTTTCTGTGACGATTAAGGCACAGCAGTCATGAATTTAGCGATTTCCCGCTTTTTGCAATTCTAGGTCATCCATTTTATGCACAAGGGATCTGGCATTGGAGAGATATAGGCTCAGAAGAGGTGGCTTGTGTGATTCCTTCCTTAGCCATAGCACGACGCCTGTTTGCTTCCTCTTCCACCTCCATCTGTGCTGCCTTCTAGATCCAGCATCAATCCACGGAGAGCCTGGTGGTCTCACTATGTAATCTGGGATGTTATGCATGTGATGAAAGACACACGAAACAGATATCTAGTACTGGTCACCGATGTCCCGGTGGGTGTAGCGAATATTAGCAGAATGTTCGGGATCATCTCCCTCCCACATCCTGTGGAGTGTCCCTGTCACTTCTGGAGGGAGCGGCATAGGTGCCGGAGAGGAGCCAGCCCGAGCAACCAGGCCTTCCAGTGTTTTTGTCTGGCACTTGGACTGGTATCATAGTCTCTCCAGCTGGCACTGGTGCACTGTATCATGCATGGCGGTGAGGTCAGCCACCATCCCAGTTGATGCCTCCGCTGACGGCAAGGCTTGTGCTAGACAGGTGGCTACCACTATAACATGTATGGGTTACTATTGAACGAGCACAACACATAGGGCACATAGCCTCGTTACACCAGTCAGTCACGTTCTCTCATTGGCCCTGCTAGCTCTGTGCTGCTTCTACCCCTCCGCAGTGCGTTCCTCCAGGTCCCGTCATCTTTTAATGTGCATAGGGCTCATCACCTAACAGAGTGCTTTGGTCTCAGACTGCTGGCTTGTTTGTGGTTCCTAGGAGGCAGGTTCTTCATCTTTTAGACCCGTTGTCTGTGGAACCAGCTCACAGTAAGCTGCTGGCGGCTTCCCATGAATGGTTCTTGTTTGCTTGCTTGCTTACTGTCTATTTGCTAACACACCGCTTGTCTTGTCTCTCTCCCATCACCCAAACCAGTTGTGGCAGATGGCTGCCCCTCACTGAGCCTGGTTCTACTAGAGGTTTGCTTCTTGTTAAATGGGAATTTTTTCTCTCAATTATTGTAAGTTTTTAACCTTACAATATAAAGTGTCTTGAGGCACCTGTTGCGATTTGGCGCTATATAAAATGAATAGAATGGATGTTTGTAAGGCTTTGGCAGTGCTTCTCTTCTTCCTCCTTGCATAAAAGAGAGCAGATGTCCTGCTGATGGGTTAACGACCTTCTACCACGAATCTCCTCCATGTTCTTAAGACTGTGCTGGAAGACAAAGCAAATCTTCTGGGACCTATTGATGTGCCATCCTGGAGCCGCTGGACTACCTATTCTGTAGGGTCCAGGTGTTGCCTCATGCAGTAGTGACACTGACCCTTTCAGTCAGAAAAGTAAATCCATTCCTGTTTTGGTTTGGGTTATATTATTGTTGCCCCTCTAGTGCACCTGTTGATTTCATTAACACCAAAGCAGTTAAACTGATTAAAAAACCCTTTGGTACTTAACTGACCAGCTCAAGATCAAGATGGTACCAGATGGGCTGGTCTGAGTTTTTCAGTATATTTTGTGTGCATGTGGATATGCGGTGCAACTGATGAGTGGCTGTTACTGCTCACTCTCTTGGGGGCTGGGAGGAGCACCAAGTGCTTCTTGTGTGTATGTGTAGCAGGAGGCTAAATTTAGCTGTGGCTCTCCCCACGCATTATGAGCAAGGCCTGTTTGGCAAGAAAGTCAACTGACTTGGAAGACAGTGGGAGGAGAAGAAGGACGTGTTCCTCGTCTGGCTGGCCTTGCATGTTATAGGGCAAAGGTGTTTACAGTTGGTGTAACGCTGTCTGTTCATCACTTTGGTCGTTCTCTTTCTCCCTTTCCTTTGGCGAATATTGAATTCAATTTCAATTCAATTTTATTTATGTAGCATAAATTCACACGTTTAGCTCAAGGCACTTTACATTGTAGATATACAACATGTATAAGATTGTTGGTAGGTTTTTATTTATCTGAAGTCAAGTTATTGTTTGTTCAAGCCAATATAAAGATCACAGTTGACAGTTGTTGCTGGAATTTCAGTTAAAATAATTCTGCAAGGGTAGATTTTGAGGGGACTTTGAACACAGTTAATATAGTGGAACAATTTAGCCACAGCAAGGCTCTTCTCTGTGGCTGAATAGGTTAGTCTGTAAAGTGTTGATTAGAGTTCGGAAAGCCCCATGTGGTTTCCCAACTGCAGTCTCTTGCTTTCTCTTTTGTCATTTTTCTCTCCACTCTGTTTCCTCTTAGAAGTTTTCCTCCTCCTTCTGACCTTTTTGTACCTTTTCTTTTATCTTGTCTGAACAGATTCGTTTGCACACCCCCCTCTTTTTTTGTGTATCTTTTCAGATGAATATTGTCAGATGTCAGAGTGCACAGATGGATGTGTGAACAAAACCACATAGATGATTTATCCTAGAACAATGTAGGTGTATTAGATCTGTTGACGTAAAATGATTAGACTTTAGATTAATGCTAGGTCTCATAAGAAAGTTAATTCATCGTTGTCTTCATCGTTCTGTGTCCCCTGCAATTCTTCTTTGTTTTTTCTTCTTCTGCTCAGATGCAGATTCTGCAACATTTTTTCAGCAGTACATTTTGACTTTTTTCGCGAAATAATATTTTGACTTTTTTTTCTCAAGTAAAATTTAGACGTTAATCTCAGAATTTCGACTTCATCTCTAAGATGAGCGATATATGTTTTTTTTAATGTGGCCCCTAATATTCCAGGATGCAGGTAATCAGCTTGTGCCACTGGAAATGTACTATTTAAGCCCAATTTTCTCTTATAGTGGTTTTAGCTTGTTTATAATCTGAATTGGGTGTTTTTCATGGGATTCTTGTCAATTAAGCACAGTAATAAAGGGGTCAGTAAACTGTTTGCTAATAGTTTTGGAACCGCGAAGGTGGGATCTTATAAGTCCTGCTGGAAAAGAATGTCAGCATTTTGATGTCAGTAGGCGTAAAGTGCTCTAAAATCTTCTACAAGTTAGATGACAGACTGTAGAAACATTGCACTGGACTTCAAACGTTTTGGATTTTTTGCCTTTGTACCACCTCTGCGTGTTTTTGTAGACCTTCTGTCACATAATCACCTTCTTCTCCTGTAAGTAATACTTGATCAGTGCATCAAATGGTGCATCAAACTCTCCCTTTTATTTGGGCCTGAAGCAGACAGTACTTTTTCCCTGTTTTTCTTGCATTTTGTATTTCTACTATTTGTCACTCTTTGCGTTTTTCTTGCTTAGTATAATAAAACTAGCTTTTTGCTCGCTTCACTGATTGCTATTATATTTTGTGTCTGTTGCTTCACCACAAGCAACATTTAAGGGTTAGGGTAAGCGTCCAAAGAGGTGTCTCTTCCAATGGAACAGTACTGGTGGGCATCATCAGCTGTGTGCCAGTGATGTCAGAGACATCAGTTACTTCACACTCGGTTTAACAGTTGATATGACCGTTAAAGAGCAGATGTCTGGTGTGGACCACTAGTCAGGGGGATTTCCTCAGGCTGGTCTGTGTCATTTCTTACTACTGCTTTACATATGTGCGTTACTTGACATTTATGGTTGATATGATACACAGGTCTAAATTTAAAATATGTCCTACCTGCCCTTTAGCTACTGCTTATTTTAATTTCATTAAAATGAGTACCCAAGCTATTAGGTGTAGTTACAAAGGAATATGAAATATTCCATATTTCTTTGTAAGGAAGGAATATTCCACTTCTTTGCTTTAATAAAATCCTGGTTTGCTTTGGCTGTATGTTCTGGGTCATTGTCCATCTGAATTATGAAAGGCCGCCCAATTAATTTGTCTGCATTTAGCTGGATTTGAGCAGACAGTATGTGTCTGAACACCAACCTGAATTCATTTGGATGTTTCTGTCCTGTGTTACATCATCAATAAACACAAGTTTATTTATGGTGGCTGGGAGGAGCACCAAGTGCTACGCTCAAGCCAGCACCAAGCTCAAGCCATCTGTGTTTTTTGTTGTTTTTTTAAACTTTTTGTTTTATTTATTTGAACAACTCACCTGTCCATTACGCATACAGTTTCTTCAGAATAACAGAATACAAAGAGAGTCACAAACTCAAGACAGTGAAATTAGAAAGAAAAAGAAACAAACAAATATATATATGTATAAAAATATAAATACATATAGAATAATAATTAGAAAAATAAGATAAAGTAAAACAAAAGAAAAAAAAGGAAACATGCCTGTGGTGTCAAACATTTCCATCGTTCATTTCACTTTTTTTTTCTTCTTCTTGTATGCTCATCTTCATTCAGTTCAGTCTTTTTTTCCCCCTTCCATTGTACGTCAACCATTTTCCCCAGTCCTTCAAAAAGCGTTCTTCCTTTTATTTCAGTTTATATGTAAGGTTCTCCATCTCCATAATGTCCTCCACAATTGCTACCCACTGCTGCGTTCCTGGTGTTTCTGTCTTAAGCCAGTTTTTGGTGATGGCCTTCTTTGCTGCCAAAAGAAGAATCTTAGCCAGGTAACGATCCTTTACATCTACAGTACCTTCCAAGTACCCTAGATACAAAACAAGGCAGGTTCTAGGAATAAAATAACCTAATATATCACAGAGAGCTGAGTGAATTTTAACCCAGAAAGTGTGAATTTTTCTGCATTTCCAGAAAATGTGTGTATGGTCTGGTTCATCCCATCCACACAGCCTCCAACATTGTTGTTGTGTATTGGTTTGTTTATTTTTAATCTTAGGTGTAATAAAATAGCGAATTTGATTTTTCCAGATGAATTCTCTCCACCTCAATGAGTGAGTTGTATTCTTATGTTCTTTCCATGTTTCATACCACACCCTCTCAGTGATTTCTTCACTCAGCTCTCTTTCCCATTTTACTTTAACATATACAGTTGATTCCTGTCTTGATTCCATCAAACATTTGTATAGGGTAGACACTGTTTTTGGAATAACACTTTTATATGCCAGTATAATTATTTTTATAATAGGATGGATTTTGTCTTCCTCTATTTTTATGTTTTTATTAAAGTAATCTCTCACCTGTAAGTATCTGAAAAAATCCTTGTTTTTTAAGTTGTATTCCTGTTTTAATTCTTCAAAACTTTTAATTTCTCCTTTTTTGATTAATAAACAAATTGCTGTGATTCCCTTTTCATTCCAATTTTTAAAACCAAGATCCAATTTTCCTGGTCTAAATTCTTCATCGAAGGCTATCCATTTTAGCAAACCAAGCTCTTTGCCAATCCTGAACTCCCTTACTGTATCATACCATACATTTAATGTAAAGGATATTATCAGGTTCCTATCTTGGTCTTTAGTTACGTATTCAGGGATCTTTTTCATACCCATGTTTGTTTGAATTGGGACATTGAGTGTGGAGAGCTCCACATCCTTCCAGCGAGCCCCGTGATCATCACTACACCAATATGTTATCTGGCGTATCTGTGCAGCACGAAAATATTCTTTTAAATTAGGAAGCGACATTCCTCCTTTCTCCTTAGTAAGCTGTAAAGTAGTGTATCGTACCCTTGGCCGCTTGCCTTCCCAGACAAATCTAGATATATACTTATCCCATTCTGAGAATTGGGTTTGAGGTATGCTTATCGGAAGAGAGAGGAATAAATATAGCAATCGTGGTAAGATATTCATCTTTATCACATTTATCCTGTCACTAAATCCTAACGGATATGTATTCCATCTTTCCATATCCTGCCTTATCCTGTTATTTATATGTCCATAGTTACTTTGATATAGTTTGGCATAGTTTTTGGTTATATTTATACCTAAATATTTAAGGGTTTTTGCCTCCCAAAGCCATCTGTGTTTTACAGATGATGTGGTATGCTTTGGATCATGAGCTGTTCAACATGCTTTTTTCTTGCCATCATTCTGATTGAGGTTGATTTTGGTTTAATCTGCCCAAAGAATGTTTTTCAAGATCTGTGCTGGCTTTTTTAGATGTTGCTTTTTTTGTTTGTTTGTTTGTTTGTTTTGTAAGTAAAGTCAGTCTAACCTTTCTATTCTTGAGGTGAACCCTTTGTATTTACTTTTATGCAGTCTTTCCTTTTTGGATATTGATAAGCCTACCCCCTGGAGAGTGTTGTTCACTTGGCTGGCTGATGTGAAGGGGTTTCTCATTACCATAAATGATTCTGTGATCATCCACTGGTGTTGTCTTTTTGTGTTGCTGAGTTTACCAGTGCTTTCTTTCTTGCTTTCTTTCTTTCTTTCTTTCTTTCTTTCTTTCTTTCTTTCTTTCTTTCTTTCTTTCTTTCTTTCTTTCTTTATTAATGATAGGTTTGTAGCTTGAACCTATTCGCTGGAACGTTGAAGACAATATAATTACACAGCAAGCAAGACACAAGTAGGCAAAGTTCTTCATGTTTCTCGTGCACGGGAGAGAACCGGACAAACGCCGTTCCTTCGCTTGACCCCAGTTGCTCTCGTCCGCTCCCCCGTAACACTGCTCTTTTATTGAGGTTACATGAATATACATAGGTTCATTAACATATGACGTCTACATACAAACAAAGAGTGTGTGTGTGTGTGTGGTGTGTGTGTGCGTGTGTGTGCGTGTGTGGTGTGTGTGTGTGTGTGTGTGTGTGTGCGTGTGTGTGATGTGTGTGTGTGTGTGTGTGTGTGTGTGTGTGTGTGTGCTGTGTGTGTGCGTGTGTGTGTGTGTGTGTGTGTGTGTGTGTGTGTGTGTGCGTGTGTGTGCGTGTGTGTGCGTGTGTGTGTGTGTGTGCTGTGTGTGTGTGGTTGGGCAGAGTGTGACCCCATAAACGACTTCCCTTAACCTGCTGGTCTGGAAAATCCAACAGTTCATCTATATGTAAAAAGCACTTAGACTAAAACTGACATAGCTACGTTAATCCTACCGTAAAACAATAAAACAAGGTACGACCTCTTCCCATGCTCCCAGGATGTAGCACACCAAGCCTTTGCAGCCTGCTAAAGATCACACATCCTATCACTACACAATTGATTATACACCTCTAAGCATATATGGTTAAATATTTCTAAGCATAAATGACAATCAACAATACAAAACCTAACACTTTCTTTCTTCTTATTCTTTCTCAGGATGTACTAAACTGTAGATTTTGCCATTTCTAATAGTGTAACAATTTCTCAGATGTGTTTTCTGTTTTTGCAGCTTAAGGGTGACTCGTTTCACCTGCATGGAGAGCTCCTTTAAATGCATGTTGTCTGTTCACAGCAAAATCTTCCAAGTGCATACACAACACCTCAAATCAACTCCAGGCCTTTTATCTGCTTAACTGATAATGACATAATGAAGGAATTGCCCACACGTGCCCATGAAATTGCCTTTGAGTCAACTATCCAATTACATTTGGTGCCTTTAAAAAGAGGGTGACACATGTTAAGGAGCTGAAACTCCTAAAAACCCTTCATCCAATTTAAATGTGGATACAATTAAATGAAAGCTGAGAAAAAAACAACAACACTATATTTGGACACTGACACAACTGTACATTAACCTCCTTAGACCTGAACTCTTTCATGGCATGCATTTTAATTTCTCTTTGCTATTTGGGCTGATTGGGACCTGATGAATGTAAAAACAAGGATTACCTGAGTTTTATTTTTTTACCTGATTTTTGTTTCTGAGAAAAATGAGATCCACATATGAGGACATTCGTTTTAAATTTCGATAGAACAGTGGCAGGATAAGTGTAGAGCAAAATTTAGTATTTTGGTGTAGACAACCCAAAATGTGATGTCCACATATGTGGACACCAGGTCCTAGGAGGTTAAAGTTGTTCCATTATACTGCTTATGTCACTGGAGCATAATACTTATCAGACTTTATCCTCTTCTTTATGTGCCTTAGTGAGTGAAACATTGTATTTGTTGCCTTCCACTATAGGTGAAGCTGACCAAGTACATGTGGACACAGCTACAGCTGAGGCAGAGGATACCAGAAGGAGAAAGACCTGAAGCTCTCGCTCAATACCCAAGACTGGAGGACTGGCTCCTCACAGCTGACCTCACGCCACAGTTCATACAGGTCTGTATGTGTACTTTTATTTATTTTTTTGATCTGACTATATTTGTGGAACACAATTTGTCTTGTATATGGAAAAACACACATTATTATTATACATTATTTATCTACTAGTGCACATCTTATTATACACAATTCAAGGCCAGTTCTTTTTCACCTTGCATTACATTTCTAGGGTCAATCCATCTCAAATCATTACATTTTCTTGGTCCCGTCACTGATTTGCCTGTAAATTTTATGGTTTAAAATTTGGACATATATAACGATTGCTGTGAAATTTTAACTTCCTATATGAAATACTTTGAACAATGGGCCTTTCATCTACTTTCAGGCTTTTTTTCATCTGTTGAACTCAACAAAACTGAAAGACATAAGTTTGAAATTTTTCAAAATTGAACCTGGATCTGGAATTTGGGACAGATACACTAAACGCTTGTGTATTGACTAATTAAAATATATGTTAAAAAAACCGTAATCTAAAGTTCCATATTTAAACACTAATAAAAAAATTTGCATTGCAATAGATATCCAAGGACAATTTCTGAATGGTATACTAGCTGTATTTCACAGTAATGGAAAATAAAATGGGGCAGCACGGTGGCACAGTGGTTAGCACTGTTGCCGCACAGCAAGAAGGTCCTGAGTTCAATTCCAACATCAGGCCGGGGCCTTTCTGTGTGGAGTTTGCATGTTCTCCCCGTGTCTGCGTGGGTTCTCTCCGGGTACTCCGGCTTCCTCCCACCGTCCAAAGACATGCAGCTTGTGGGGATAGGTTAATTGATTAATCCAAATTGTCACTAGGTGTGAATGTGCGAGTGAATGCGAGTGTGAATGGTTGTCTGTCCCTGTGTGTTAGCCCTGCGACAGACTGGCGACCTGTCCAGGGTGTACCCCGCCTTTCGCCCTATGACAGCTGGGATAGGCTCCAGCGCCCCCCGCGACCCTGAAAAGGATAAGCGGAAGCGAATGGATGGAAAATAAAATATATAAAATATTTTTATATGCTGTTTTATTTTAAACTTCCATATAGGGCTGGGCTATATGAGGAAAATCTAATATCACAATATTTTTTGTCTATATCATGATACACGATACATATTATGATATGTTAAAATAATTATTTATTTTCAATCATATAGTGCTTAAAATGGATTGGTATACTCAATCAAAAATTCAATATTTTTTTCCTACTTTGAATACGAAAAATCTGAATGAATTTAAATGTTTCATTTTAACCATTTTTTAACCATCAGTTGCACACAGAGGTTTTTCACAATGACAGTACTGTCACAGTATGTCTCAAATTACAGAAACAAAAGAACTATTACTAGAATTATTTAATGTTTTCTTTGGTGTGTGGGCAGAGGTTGATATGCGGACTTTAAAACATTCTTCATTTTACAGTGGATGACTTTTCAGCTTTTGGGATAAATTTGTGGTACCTATACCTTTAGTGGCAGTAGTATTACAGCATGTTTTGCAAATTACCACATTTTGTTTGTCGTCCTCTTTGTGAAATCCAAATTACAGCGAGTCTCATTCCCTGAAACTCCCGCTGTCTACATACATTATTTTTCCCTATCTGGTAGTATATAAACATGCATGCCAGGTAGAAATATTTCCAGTTGGGAGAGGATTAATGATGCATTCACAGCATGTGGGGGAAAAAAACTGATACTGAATTACCTGCAGACAGCTTAATAGTGTCATTGAAATTTATAGTGGATGGTTACGATAAAACCATTTTAACCAGCGTACATCAAAAAGGTTGTGATACATTGAGTATATTTGATATATCACCCACCCTTACTTCCATACCTACAACGTGGGTGTCACAAATGAAAAATATCCATACATTTCACAAAATCTTTTTCTCAGCTGTAGACTAATTAGAGTACCATCTGGAAACTCCAGAATCTTGTTCTGCCTACTGATATTTTTACCCCTCCGCCACAAAGGATTGATGTGTTATTGGGGTATTACCCAATAACACTATTGAAAAACATAGAGAATTTATGTTCATTTCACAGCTAGCTGCTAGGCCATATGACCAATGTTCCCTCTAATTTTTCATGTGTCTGAGCAAACACACAAACTCCCTGAGCGGTCCCTTGGACCACTGTGAGCAACAGCAGACGTGTGCACTGTGGTCACGCCAGCATCAAATCCATCCAAGTTACATGGTTTATTAAAATAATCAAATTACAGCGTTTATGTTAGACTACTTTTAATTAAGTGCTTTAGCCCACTTACAATGAAAATTTAAAAAATCTTGTCCATGACCTGTGTAGTATGTTAACACTATTGGAAGTAAAAATAACTTGAACTCCAATTTTGAAAACAAAACTTTCTTTCTTTCTTTTTATTTTTTTATAAAGCTCTGACTTGTATTATGAGTCTGAGTCTGTAGTCTGGGAGAGAGTCTGTAACTCTCTGTCTGCAAAGTACAGTATATAATGACCAATGTTGGGCAATTAATTATATAGTTCTTCAAAAAAGTAACTGAATTATGCAAACAAAGTTTTTTGCAGCTGTTTATCTAAAAATGCAGCCAAGACGTTTTTTTAAATAAACATTTCAAACTATTTACAGAACAATCAGCTGTTCTGCATCAAATCTGATGCCACACAAATTATTTGTGCCACTCCAAAAAATAATTTCTGTCCACTATGAGATAAAGGAGAACAACAGCCTGATACCTGCAGGCCTGACAACAGGAAATGTATCACTCTTGTAACTGCTGTAACATTCAGCAGTCGCCTCATTGTTCTGACACACACAACAAAACTATTGACTACACCAAGGGCGTAGATTTGGCATGGACGGAAGGGACATGTCCCCACCAATATTCAGCTATTATTGAATTGTCCCCACCAATAATTTGGTCTCTTTGAGTAAAGAAAAGCAAAACCGATAGAAAGGGAAAAAAAAGATCTGTCAAAGTCTCATTCACCCAGCGGTGCAGAAAGAGTTAAATTACATTCTCTACTGGAGTCCTACCTCATGTGACAAATATGGCCAATGTGATTGGCTGTGCCTTTCAGGGAGCTCTGTTTAGTTTTAGCAGCAGCAAGCCTGCGCTGCAAGGACCTGCAAGGAGGAGAGGAGGATGACAGCAAAAAGGAAGAACCTGGATATAAGAAAGTATTTTTCAAAGAAACCTGTAAGTCGCTTAAAGTCAAGTTCACTCATAAAATGTGTCCGTCACAATAACGTTACAGGCTATGCTAGGCTTTGGCCCACATCAGTCTAAAACTGTATGTAACCATGAATAACGTATTTTGGAAACTAACTGCACAACAGGCAGCACTATTAGTTATCTCAGTCTCAGAGCAGCATTTCTAATTTTGATTGAAACTGTCAGAGAAAACGGCAGCATCGAGTAAGCCAGGATATTAGTTTACAGAGGCTGTTGAAATTATACGTCTAACGTTAAAATTTTGGTCACACAATGATTTCATCCTAATGGTACTGATATATTCATAGGGTTAATTTTTGAGACAAAATATCATGAGGTAGTTAAAAATGCACTCACCCTACAAACATTACTGATGAGTCAAGATCTGCACAAATTGACAGAAACACTGAAGCAGCTACTCATTTTATTCTTATTGTCATGTATGTCCTATTTGTCAGGTGACAGAAGAACCAACACAAAGCTCAAAGAGGAATGGTGATACAAGATCACAGGTGAAATTGGATGATGACTAGGGATGGGTATCGTTTAGGTTTTATCCGATACCAGTACCAAACTGGTACTTTTGAAACGGTACCGGTGCTTAAAGAATGAAGAACACAAACTTTGTCCAAAAACCTCTCATGTTTAGCTGTTTACCACTTTTTCTTTGGTCATTTAAGTTTTTTTTGCCAGGGTGAAGGGAGTATCTGCCATCAAACAAGAAGACATCCGCATGTAACTACGACGGTGTTTGCTAGTTCACCTTACGTGCATTAATTTAATAACGTGGTTAGCCTACTCAACGTAAATTACACACGAACAACATTAAGCTACTGACCCAGAGAAGAACGGCTGCTGCTGCCATCATCATCCGTCATCATTTCTGCTACACTGGCAGGGCTAGGGGCCAGGACTCTCCTCTTCGGGTTTTTAGGGGATGTTGCTAACTCCGGGACCGATAACAGGCACCACACCGGCAGTAGATGTGCTCTGTGTGAGGTCTCGCAGCAAGCTATCAAATACAGTGCATTTCTCGGCTTTTAAAAAAAAACGCTATGCGTCGCCAGGTGTTTCATCGGATTTGAGGAGTTACCTCCTTTCACAGTATCACAGTATCAGCTTAAAGCACTTGTTGCAGGCTGCTGAGTTTGCATCTTTTGCTGTGAAGTACAGCCAGACATTTGACCGCTTCGCCTTAGGCATTTTTAATCTGTAGCTCTGCTCTAAAAGAACGTACATACCTGGGTCCGCCTACTACGCTTGCAAAGGTAAAATGATTGGCTGGAATCCAAAGTGTATGACATCTCAGTAAAAAAAAAGCACCGAAATAAAGCACCGAAATGTGAGCTGCTTTTCGGTCTGGTTACTACCGTTTATGTCAAAACCGGTGCCATCATGGCACCGGATACCAGTACCCATCCCTAATGATGACTTGGTGGTGCACATGTGTGACTGCATGTATTTTGTAATTTAACATTATATAATTCACATATAAAAAGATGAATTCTAATTTTAAATGGTTTAAAAGCATATGGAATAGCATATGTTGGCAAGTATATTTCTCCTTTTTTTTTTTTTATCAAGAAGCAAAGTCAAAAAGGGAAAAACAAAAAGAAACAGGGCAGGGTTTGGTGGTTGAATCATCCGTCCCCACCAATGCCAAAACCAAATCTACACCCTTGGACTACACTACACACTAACTACACAAGATTTGCGCTAAACGTTGCAAATCTCAAACCACCGCCGTCACTCCAAAACTTCCCCCCTTCCTAAACATCTAAATGCCATGTTGCCATATCATTTTTTGATTGGTCGACATGGTACATTTTTCCACCAATAGGAAAGGGTGGAGTTTTTTTGGTTTTGTTTTTGCTCACAGGCAGAGAGTGCTTTCAAGCGTTTTCCTTATAAAACGCCGTTTTTACGGTTTCTTCCCGCAGTAAATATAAATAACGATAGTATTCAGGAAAAAACCAAACATTGCAAATATTTTTATCATAACTCTGGTTTTACGTGACCTATCAACACAATTTAAAAACTGGTATAAAGTCCACACTTTTTCCGTCAATTGTTCCGTCTGTCCTGCTCACATCTGCAATGGTTGTACACGCTGTCATTAACGTGGCTTCACTCCACATCAGCCACGCCGCTTTGCTAGCTAAAACACCGGTGTCGCACATAAGGACGCTGTCATAGCCTGTCAACCACGTTGATCAGCTGCGTATATACGAATGTGAATCACATCATTGGCTGGACTATGGGATGAGGTGGCATCGTTCTAATCCCATATGGGAGCCGCCAGTCACTTACTGACTAACACTGCAAAACAGTAATAATTTTAATTGCAATTCAGGTTAGATTTTTTTTTTTTGTGCGCAATGCAGATTTTCTGTGCGCAGAGACCGTGCCAGCAGTACGCAATTGCGCATGTGCGCAGCTTAGAGAGAACATTGCATATGACCTTTGCGCATTTATAGTACCTTGCCACATTTGTTTATTTGTTTATTTATAAGGAACCCCATTAGCTTCCACAACAGTGGTTGCTAGTCTTCCTGGGGCCCAAACCATCAAATACCACCAAATAAAATGTTACACAATGCAAAAATGCTCTTACAGCTCTTACATCCACAATAAGGTTTTACAATTCTGAAAATGTAAACATGTAAATATTAAAAATTATAAAAAAAACCACTCAAACAAAATACACAATTTCCATTACAAGTGACATTACCCTCTACAATTTTTACAAATAAATTAAAAACTGCCTAAATAGGCTTTTAGGTGATTTTTAAAATTATGAATAGAAGCCAATTCTCTAATTGCATAAGGCAACTTATTCCACTGAAAAGATACTCTAAATAGGATGGGCAATTAATTATATAGTTACAGAGTGCTCTAAAAACATTGAATATAAAGCATAAGTGGCAACGGGATGTTTTTTATCTCAAATTTGGGTATCTGATAGTTGGTTTGGATCAGTTCTGATCACATTCATTCCATAAATGAACAGCTTAGGCCACCTCCTACAAAGGGTCTCGGTGTGGTTGTTTTGGTCCACACCCGAGTGCGTCAAGGGGAAAAACGAAGCAGAGGTCGATTTAAACTAGGAATGGCTAGTGACTAATTTCCAAGTCGACTAAACTAGAGAAAAAAAATTAATCTGAGTAGTCTCAAACTAAGAAACAGTCAGATATTAAGTTAAATTTAAACTATTTCATAGATAATGTCAAAAACCAAAAAAAGGCATTTTCTTCAATAATGAATCATGCCGGTTATGTGGGGCACCTCGGGTCGTGCATTATGAACGCAACAGGTTATACTCCAAACAGACAACAAAAAACTTGCCACTTAAACCGATGTTAATTATGATATGAAAGCATGTTACTTCAATAACTAATAACTAATATATTCTGACTAAAAAGTGTGGCGCATTGTACAGTGCATTAGAAATCATGCACGTTGTGTATGTTATTCGAAAATTCATGACAGCCACGTTAATAAAAGTTAAAATCTAAAATAACAATACATTATCCAGCTATATATTTTTTTCTGCTTATCTGAAATTGAGTCACAAGTCAGCAGCCGAAGCATGTAATCTCTCAAGCGTGTCCAGAGTGTAGCCTGCACGTCTCCCGGTAGGATGTACCCTGGCTAGTACACCTTACTTTGGAGGTGACCACCTCAACTGGCTCCTTTGAATATGGAGTACTGACTCTACTCTGAGTGCCTCCCAAATGGCTGAACTCCTCACCTTATTGCTAAGGAAAAGCCCATTCACCCTTCAGAGAAAGCTCATTTCTGTCCATGATCTTGTTCTAGGGTTAACTAAAAGATCAAATTCTAATTTTATTTGTCACATACACAGTACAACATGTAGTGAAATGCTTGTGTCCATGCTGTGGACAGGCTGCAGATGTAGCTGCGCCATTCCAGGCTTAGTTCAAGGCAACGTAGGATTTTGAAATTGATACCATAGGTGGTAAATGGACATATTCATATATAGCAAAGTGCTCTGTACAACATGCCCCATTCATTTACATCAATTCATACAAGCCAATATGTATGAATTGTACCTTTGGGTACTTCCTCTCATAGTCCAAAGACACAGTCAGGTCCATAAATATTTGTACAGAGACAACTTTGTTTTTCTAATTTTGGTTCTGTACATCACCACTGTCAATTTTAAATGAAACAACTCAGATGCAGTTGAAGTGCAGACTTTCAGCTTTAATCCAGTGGGTTTAACAAAAAGCTTGCATAAAAATGTGAAGAACTAAAGCATTTTTAACACAATCCCTTTCTTTCAGGGGCTCTAAAGTAATTGGACAAATTAAATAACTGAAAACAAAATGTTCATTTCTAATACTTGTTTGAAAACCCTTTGCTGGCAATGGCGCCTGAAGTCTTGATTTCATGGACATCACCAGATGTTGGGTTTCCTGTTTTTAATGTGCTGCCAGGCTTTTACTGCAGCGGCTTCAGTTGCTGTTTCTTTGTGGGCCTTTCTGTCCAAAGTTTAGTCTTCAATAAGTGAAATGAATGTCAGTGTTTTACAGATGATGTGGTTTTCTGGCGACACATATGTGTAACTGAGATGGAGATAGGTGTAAGGGCCCCAGTGCACTGATCTCTTCATACGCCAACAATGACATCGTCACTGCTCTGCATGCACCTTCGCTTAGGGTGCACAGAGTATTTCCATTGAACAATAAGTGTCACCACTCATAAAAAACCTCCAGATCAGCACTGGTATAGGATGAGAAAAAGTCAAAATGGAAGCAAAGAACTCGCAGAGTTTTGTCCAAAGGTCTTTCAACAAACTGTCATCTTGCTGCATCTCCCTTTGTATATTCTATCAATCTCTGAGATTCTGATATGTCATTAAACATGCTATAAAAAAACAACTCATGCCCTCAACGATGTTGAATATGGAGCTACCAACCAAGAGGAAAATAGGAAGACCACAGAGAAGGTTCATGGATTTAGTGAAGGAGGCTATGCAAAGGGTTGATGTGACAGAGAAAGATGCTTGGGATAGGGTGAGATGGAGGCTAATGATACATTGCGGTGACTCCTAAAGGTAGCAAGATTTCCTAACATGATGTTATTCTATGTCAGAGATATGTGTGGGTTTTTCTTTGCTATTGGATATGCTACAAACACAAAAGTGTTTCCTAACATTTCACATTTTTTTGCTATTTTAGTTTAGTCAGATGTATAACTGTCATTCACAGTTTAGCTTGACGTCATTATACTGAATATGTTTTATTTTTCTAATGTACTATTCCAGGTGTCTAAACAGAATGGTAAGGTTTTATAGTTAGTAAGTATGTAGTACATTGGCTGGACAGAGTTTTGCAGTGTTCTCAAGAGCACCAGCCATACTGCTCTGTGTGATGAGCACACACTCAAACTAGAATGTGTTGAGTCAGCTGCTTTGTAAGCCTCTGTCCCTCCCCAGTGAGCTATTTATACACACCCAAACCAGCCACAGCCACATACCAACACACACACAGTGATTCAAGGATATACACATGTTGAAAGCACTTTGTAAACAAAAGTGCACACAAACAGTGAAGGTAGTGTTCAAACCTCAGGGTGACTCAGTTTTGTTTTTTCCCCCTGACATTGGCTTGAGGAGGAAGTGACAGGTGGACAAGGAAGCGCTAAGGAGCTAATAGCAGGAGGCGATCAGGCTGACAGTCAGCCCGCATGGAAGGCGCTGCATAGCAAACTGGAATCATATGTAGCACACTGAGGTAGGACAAGACGCCAGCGTATACAGGCGGTTTAACATTTCTTTAATGCATACTTTTGGATTAAGATCTCTCAGATTAAAAGCTCAGAGAGAGTACCATATTGTTTCACTGGAAAAGGTGATTTGATTTTTGGTATTTGGTGCATCCTCCACACAGAGAAAAAGGAGAAGGAGACTTGTTGTGGAAGTTGTGGAATAAGGAAGTGAAGGAAAGTATTCAAACGAAGGGGTTAGCAAAGAATAGTCAGGGAGTTAAAGAAAGTAGACAGGAGTGCTGGATTGCCAGGCATACAGCAAAGAGAGATGGCGAAGAGAAAGGCTTGTAGTGAATGTGAGACTGGATACTAAGGAATGAGAAGGGGACTTGTATCAATTGGCTAGGCAGAAAGATTGAGCTATTAAGGAAATGAAAATGGAAAAGTGCTACAAATGAAAGAGTGGGAGTACCTCTATCGAAAAGATAGCAGTAGTACTTTGAGGAACTGATGAATGTAGAAATGGAAAGACTGATCAAAAATGAATGAAAGTTGATAGAAGCAAGACAGAATATATGTGTGTGAATGAGAAGGAGGGTGGAAAAGTGAACTTGCATGGAGTAGATAGTGAAGGTGAGAAATAAATGGATAAAAAATTAATCCATATTTTCTTACACATTTCTAAATAAGGGGGAGAGTTGCCCATCCCATATGTATATATACATACATACATATGTTTTCTTCCATTTCTTCCAGAAATGAAATGTCTTCACAGGAGGCTAAGGATTCCTTGGTACTTACAGGCCATACTGGTCACAGATGTTCTTGTATATTATGCCAGCCACTTGGCTACATGTATGCCCTGTGTTGGTATCACTCAGTATATCTACATCTATCACCATGGCCATCTATCACTGGTGAATTGATGTCTCGTTCACTCCTGGCAGACAGTTTGATGACATTCTTGTGAAAGAGTTGGTTGACGACTGCTTCATTCCGTAGTCGGCATCTGTAGCCAGTCTTGTTGATAATCTCACTGAGGGGCTTCAGGCCTATTCAGAAGAGCAGTGGGGAGAGAGCATCTCCTTGGTAGATCCTGCCTTGACAGTGACTTCTGCCACTTGGCTTGAAGTTTGGCTCTAGTGTTGTTCGCCACATCCCCATTGGGTTCCTGATGACGGCTCTTATGGTCCTGTTGATCTTGCATAGTTCTAGGCATTCCAGGATCCATATGTGGGCTTTCTTCTAGTCGATCCAGGCAGTGCACAGGTTGGTCAGTCTGGTCTTGTAGTCTCGGGCGACTGCTCTATCTACCAGTTGGTGCTGTTTTGCTCCTGCCATTTGTTTTCTGTGCATATATATAATATTATTATATATAAATAATATATAAATATATATATATATATATATATATATATTATATATATAAATAGACTCATATACACACACACACACACTACACACACACACACACACACACACACACACACACACACACACACACACACACACACACAACATGTACCTGATCACGGGCAGGGCGTACGTGTTGATAGCCCGGATCTTGTTCTTACCTTCAGCTGACTCCTCAGGACTTGCCTGACCCTCTGCAGGTACTTGGTGGTTGCAGCTTTCTAGCGGCCTCTTCATGGTTCCCATTCGCCTGCGGGGTCCCCAGGTACTTGTAACTGTCTTCTATGTCTGCAATGTTGCCTTCTAGTAGCTCGATCCCCTCAGTTCTGACTACCTTCCCGCTCTTTGTTGTCATCCGACTACACTTCTCCAGCCCGAATATATCCTGTATATCCTGGTAGTGTGGATCAGTGAATCGATGTCTCGTTCACTCTTGGCATACAGCTTGATGTCATCCATGTACAGGAGGTGGCTGACAACTGCTCCATTCCGTAGTCGGTATCTGTAGCCAGTCTTGTTAATGATCTCACTGAGGGGGTTCAGGCCTATGCAGATCCCGCACTTGACTTGTGACTTGTGCTATGGGCTTGGAGTTGGCCTCTAGTGTTGTACGCCACATCCCCATTGAGTTCCTGATGAAGGCTCTTATGGTCCTGTTGATCTTGTAAAATTCTAGGCATTCCAGTATCCAGCTGTCCTCTGATCCTCTGCTCCAAAGGAGTGTAGTCTAACCACTACGCTATCCAGCTGCTACAGGTTTTTAATTATTATATTATATTATTTTATTTATTTCTATATTTTTTATTTCCTTTTAGAAAGGGAGAGGTCCAAGGACACTAGACTTGTCATTTGCAGCGTGCTCTTTGATCTATATGTGAACAAACTGTTAATGAAAAGATTTATAACACACCCACCCATATTTGTGCGTGTTTGTCTCTGGGTTTGCATTTTGCATGTGCATTCCTGTCATTTATTACTGTGTAAGAGATAAGCACTGCCCCAAGGGGTATAGCTGGAATCAGGCATGTTCCTACAACACTTACAGGACTATGCCAATTTAGTAAAATGCATGAGGAGAACTTAGTAAGCTGACAACTTAAAGCTTTTCTGTTGTATTCAGTAATTGGAAAAAATAAGGCTCCTTTACCTGATGAACTATGGAAGTGAACCTCAGCTTTAATAATTCAGCACATAGCATTTTTTTATTGTATGGTGTCCTTACATTCTCACTTTAAACTAAAACAGATCTGTTTTATTAATTGGATAACTGGAAAGGCTTTCAGTGCTGTAAGCATTTAACTACCTGTTGTGCTCTAATTTATATTTAATTATTGTACTTTTTATTCTTGTAAATTAAATTAAAGATTTTATCTGTTTTCAGGAACCTTCTACATCAAAGCAAAAGTAAATTATTATCACTTCAAATTACTTGAGCGTACAAGAAAACAGGTCTTATGAAGTGATGAATCAAGTTATTATCAATGTGTATAGAGAGGAGTGTCTACAGCCATAAGTAAAAACTGTCATGGTTTGAAACTGTATTCGTAATTGATGGAATTATGAAAACAGTAAACTTCTGTCAGATTTTGATCCACCATACCATACCATCTGGAAAGTGTTGGATTGGCAAAGGCCTCATTTTTCTGGCATGACAATGACCCCAAATAGTCTGCTGACACAATAAAAGTGTCATAATTATGCAGTTTCTCATGACCGTTGATCAACAACCACTGATCAAAGCCCACTGATCAATGGCCATGAGTACCATTCACAGAAAGTTGGGGAATGGCTGCAATCACAGCATTGTACGATGGCGAAAGTCGTACCCTTAGGCCCCCTCCTCGATTCAGAGATGGTCTTTCCCTTTGCCCTTCTTGATGTGATGTTCTTCTGCTTCCCTGGCCGCTGTGTCTGTGGGGATGGTGTTCACTCTGTGTTGTAGCGTCCTGATGACACCCAGTTTATGCTCCAGTGGATGATGAGAGTCAAACCTTAAATACTGATGTGTAAGTTTCTGGTACACATGAGGTTTTAGATGTCCCCATTACTAATGGAACTCTCACAGTCTAAGAAGGCTAACCTGCCGTTTTTCATATCCTAACTGGTGAATTTGATGTCTCGGTCCACCAAGTTAATGTGATCCGTGAAATGTGGTACATCCTGAGATTTGATTTTCACCCAGGTGTCCATTATATGTATGGATTATCTGGATTATCTATAGTAATTATATATTACTTGTTTTCTATTTGTATTGTATTGTATGTTGACTTATCGCCCACGCTAATGACAAACAGGATTTGCTTGTCATCAGGTGTTGGCAATGTAACTTAAATGTATATCAGAATATTTCAAGAACATTTGCGATAATATTATATATTTGTGAATATATATATATATAGAAAAATAAATGCTGAATTATGATTTATTGATGCTTACTGCTTGAAAGCAACAGCATTTATAAGTAATTGAAGGGCATAGTCCACCTTTCTTTTCCAGTGATTGCCATTGATAACACTTTTCCTAATTTGGAGTATGAATATATAGAAACAAGGTCCCAGCAGCATTATAGTGCAATAATAGTGAGACACCATTATATCCAGTGACACAGAATAAATCAATAACTAATACTATGTGACGTAATATTGTCACACAATAAAACTGAAAAATGTTTTCTAACTTTCGTAGTGTGTCTTGTGTCAAACTTTTTGACTAGCTGCTTAAAGTCCTGTATTTCCATCATGTAACCACTATTTGTTCTTCCTGTCATATCGAGTGCAGTCAGTGAGTGGGCCAATGGTGGAGCCATTTGTTCATGCTTGGGTCACAATAGCAGCTGCAAGCATCTTCTCCTATCTAGCCCATATGTATGCGATAATATTTTATCTTCTACTGGCAAAACAAGTTTGTTGTTTCCACCTTCAGCGGGAGCAGTTGTCTTGCAAAGTACTGTACTTTGTAGGAGGTTGTTGAAGTAGTAATCAGCGTCACACTTGCAACTCTCTTATACATGTCCAAGCTTGTCTCATTGTTGCACAGAGCAGGGAATGTAAATGCATGGCGTTTCTATGCCAGCCTATATCATGATATCACATTTTTATACCATAAAAATTGTATTATTGTCAGGTTAAGGCTGTGTGCAGGTAGGAGTGGAAGTAGAAGGACCCAAAGTGCAGACACTTGGAGGCGGAAAATGGCTCAAAAACTCAGCTTTTATTGCTGGATGGCAAAAAGTGGCAAAAAGTAACCGAAATCCAAAATCCAAAAATCCAAATAAACTTACATGACCAGGCAAACGGAACACACAGCATAAATGAGAGTAGATCACGACACAGACACAAAGAAACACGGGGCTTAAATACACAGAGGGAGCAATCAGGGAATGGGTAACAGGAGGGAAACACAGCTGGGGCAAATCAGGCCTAACGAGACAAGGGGAAGCAAAACCAGACACATTAACATCAGACATGGACTTTCAAAGTAAAACAGGAAACATAACACAGACTCACAGGCAGGCACTATAACAAAGGGAACAAAGACGTGGGACCAGGGCAGACACAGACACTGACTGGACGTGGGGATACAGCAGACAGGGGAGACAGCAACTATGGAACACAGACAGAAAACCAGAACACTAAAACTCTAACCAAACCCCACCCAGAGAACCTAAACTAAGAATGATCCTAAAACCCATAAAGCAAAGCTAGAAAATAATGAAATAACAAAATCAAAGAACCAAAAACACAAAACACTGGGTCAACGACCCAGGGACCCTAACAATTATAGCTGATGATATGATGTGGCACACTCCTAACTCCTATTACCTTCCTTCAAATGTGTGTAAATTAAGTTTAAGTAACATTTTCAGTGCAGGTGTTTTGCATGTAACTGCATTTAGCAGGAGTTAGTTAGCCAGAGTTAGCATTACCATACAGCGCTAATGCACATCTTATTCATTTGGAGGATTTCTTCTGAGGCAGGGTGGGGTTTAGCACTGATTAGACACATACACTCAAAAAGAGTAGCTTTCTGAAATGTAACTATAACAAATGCTTTAAAGCTTATCAAATAGATAACCATTTGAATGGAGTGTTACCAGAAAAAAGGTTCTTAAAATCAGGGCTCTGCTTTGAATGTAAATCTAGCGTGCATTTCAGTGTAGATTAAATAATATAACAAAAATAACTATAAGAATGATAATAATGATAAAGCACTTGCTGTCAGTTATTACAGTATTACAAATGTTAATCTAAGGGTAGCGCATAAAAGTAAAAATGAAAATGAAACCGTATGCATGGGGAGTGAATGATCATTTATGTACTGTGTTTGCAAGTCAGGAGACGTGTGAAAAACCTTGTTGAGCGAGAGTGAGAAAGAAAGAGGGGGAGGGTAGTGCTAGAAGGAGGGAGGAGAAAAAGAGGGAGTGTGATAACAGCTGTGGGAAGATTTGTTGGCTCTCTGTGTGTTTCCCAGCAGCCTGTTGCGCTTACGGATTATTCTGGTACAGTGCCTGGATTATGAGAGCGGGGGCTCAAATGTTTAAAAGATACTGTCAACCTCATGGTAATGTACATAATCAAAGCTCTGCTGTTTCTGTCTGCTGGTTTTCAGCGTATGTATTGTGATACAGATCTTAGGAAAAGTGTTTCCTTCATTTCCTTATTGTTGCTGTTTCAGATTGCTGTTTCACATTGCGTGTACTCAGTTTTAATGTGCGTGTGTACTCTGGACAGTTGTGTGTGTGTGTGTGTCGTTATTGGCAGTGGTGGGTATCAATACAGATTTGTGTTTGCCTTTGACATACTATGAATACCCACATGCCTGTCAGTACCGACTCTCTCATTCAGTCTTGGTGTTCTGGCTTTTCTTCAGAAATGTATTTCTGTGTGACTAATTATGTCCGAAAAGGCCTTAAGCAGTAATTAGTGTCATTTGGATATCGAAGGTTAAAGGAAAAGTTTTAACTGCAGTGTCTCTCTGTTAGTGTTTCTACCTCTTTCTTTTTTTTTCTTTTTTCTGTTTTGGAGGGTGGGTTTCATCACCTAAACATAGTCAGCTTAGGCATGCCCAGGCAGTACCCAGGTATCGGTATGCATCAGTTTTGCGAAGTGTGAAATGTTGTCTTGTCTCGCCAGTCTTTTTAACTTTTTCCATATTTTTGGATGAGACGTGTAGAACACAAATAACATTTAATATATAGGTTGTTCTTTCACTGCATACTTATTTTGACCATTACAGTAATACTTTGAAGGCCAGTGGCTGTGTTGGGATAATTTCAGGGAGGTGTAATGTGTTGTTTATTAAAAGAGGAACTCGCAACAGTTTTAAACAATAAAGTCTTTGCTGGTGATGGGACATGCATCTTGTTGACCACAAACAGCCTCAAGGTTTTGGCTAGTATCTCTATATCATGACTAGACTGGTTTTCCTACTACTTATTTGGAAGGATATTCTCTGTTAGGGCGAGCAAGTTCTCCAAGTTCAGCTTGCACTGCTTCCCTAACCAAAGGGGTTCCACGAGGTTCAATTCTGGGTCCTTTGTAATTTTCCTTTTACACCCTTCCTTTAGTCAGCATCATTCAATCTTTGAAGTCTCACCAGCTGGATAGACCAGAGTAGCTGAATGTTTGCCTTGTTTGAAACTCTAACAAGACTGACGCTATTATTATAACTCCTCGTGATATGTATTCAAGAATTAGAAATGATTGCTTCCTTTTGCTTATTTGTGAAGACCAGTGTTCATAATCTGGTGTAACATTTGATTTCTCTCTGGACTTTGAATCACATGTAAAATCAATCTCAGTGAAGGGAAATTCACTGGTCCAGGCCTCTTAAGATCAGATTGGACTGTAAGTGGCTCGTGATGCAAAATGACATCATCACATCAGGATTATTTATTCCAACTTCTTGTGAAATAGACTACTGTTCGCTGTCTTCGCTGACAAGCTTAATATCTATTAGTTCCCCTTGTACAAGGCTGAAGTCTAGGGATGTTAGAGCCTCTCAGTCTGTGGTGCTAAGGCTCTGGAACAGTGTAATACTGCACCAACTAACTGCACTAACATCAGGTTTTTTACACCAAAACATCAAAGTAAAACTCTGTTCGTTTTTAGCAGCAACATCATTGTTTAAATGTTTTCTGATTAGCCTCTGGGAGTTCTGGTTAAGGTTTGGAAAAGATGGTAATAGTGCAGAAATGCAGTACAATGGCTTAAGCAACATGATTTACATAAACAACAGATGTGAGTATGGCGCTTCATCCTTTCTAAATGACACATCTATTCTGAACCTAAGTTTTGGTGATAACATTGAATACTGAGCTTTAAAAAGTTTTGTCAGAGTTCAGATTGGAAGTATGGGCTAAGTCAGACATTCCTGTTGGGTGTTGGACTGGGGTTGCCCTTTCACCAATTCTCTTCATAATAGAATATCTAGGTACAGCCCCGTTTTTAGAAAGTGTGAGGTTTGGTAGTCTTAGGATCTTGTCCTAAGACTGTCCGCTTCATCAAGCCAATGAACTCCAAGTCAAACTGGACTTGTTTGCAATCATGTGAAGCAGCTTGGATGAGAATAAGCACCACCAAGTCTAAGGCCATAGTTCCCAGCTGCAAAAGGGTGGAGTGCACATTCTGGTTCATGAAGGAGTTTTCATGAGTAAGGGGAGAGTGGAGTTTAAGATTGACAAACAGAATGCTGTAACATCACCAGTGATGGACCTGTGTGGTGCATTTTATATTTTGTGAAATTGATGCTGTCAATTGACCGGTCAATCTATGTTTAGACTCTTGTTTAGAAACTGGCTGAAGCTTGGTCATTCAGGAGGGACTCAGAATAGAGCACTTCTCCACACTAAACACAGACAGTTGAGGTGGTTTGGGAATCTGGCCAGAATGATTTCTGGCAGTGAGTCATTTTGTCCAACTGGAAGGAGGCTTTGGAGTAGACTCAAGATGAGCTGGAGAGATTATATCTCTTGGCTGGCTTGGTGTGCCTCCAAGCGCATTGAGGCAACGGTTGTTGTGATTTGGTGCTATATAAATGAAGTAGAATTTAATTGAATTGAATTGAATCAAAAGAGCTGTAAGACATGTCCAGGTGTTTAGACTGCTGACCCTGCAATGTGGATTTAAAAAGAAACAGAATGATTAATGGTTATATTTTAAGTTGGGTGCTTGTTTCTTCCATACTTGCTATGGACTCACGGTGTGTTCCTGAATAAGTTGAAAGTTGGAATTTCCAAGTTTTTGACTCAATTTTCCTACTCAGAATGTCAGAACAACCCCAGCCAACCCAGAGTTAAATGAAACAAAAAAGCATTATACTATATTGTTAGTGATATTTGAATGACTCTACCTTCCTAAGAACCAAAACAAACCTGTTTTTCCGTGCTTTTTCGGGAACACGCTAACTCAGGAGTGACATCACTCCTAAGTTTCAATATCCAAGTTATCTGGAACATGGCGTCACACCTCTCCTCCTCTCCAGTGTATCTACTCCCCAGGTATTCCAGCTGTTTGGAATAATCTTGTAGAGTACCCAGATGTGGACTCTTGTGCTGCTATGGCGTTATTTTTGTGCCACTATTCTGAGCGCACGTAAAAAAAAGTTTGCAGGTGCAAGTGTTGCATTTTGAGGAGAAATTTATTTTGAGCGAAGAAAAGCTGAATTTGAGTGAACAAATTTCATTGCTGCGTGCAAAAAATGTATTTCAGTGTTTGCTATTATCCACACACACACAATAGCAGCCCCTCTCGCTCAGTTTTTGCATTTGCGCTCGCTCGCAATGTGTTGCTCGCGCTCTCAACATTTCTGCCCGTGCACGCTCAACTCTTTCTCTACACTGTTATAGTTGTGCCACAAAACCAGCCAATCACAGACTTGGATGCAAAAAAATCTGATTGGCTGTTCTGGTCTCCAATTAGCTC
>NW_024582588.1:382274-419774 GCF_018398535.1 Haplochromis burtoni | reverse complement strand
CTGTTTGACTGTAATGAACATCCCTGTGATATCACATTGCCTCCTCATATCTTAATTTCATCCTCTAATGTGCAGGCTCATTGTTATCTCAAAGGAAATGCCTCTCCCTAAATTTGTTTTTCACTCTGTATTCCGGGGAATGTCTGATAATATTGTAGCTACAGTGCCCTTTGTAATGTGTGGGACAAAGACATAATTTTTGCCTTCGTACTTCACCACAGTAGACTGTAAATTGAAAACAATCAATATGATTAAACTGCAGGCTTAGTTTGAGGGATTTTACTAAGATTTTGTATGAACTGTTATAAAATTACAGACATTTTTTTTAGTCTCGCAGTCTTTCTTACATTTTTCATGGGGGGGGGGGTCACACTGAGCGGAGTGGCTCTATGTGTTACATACACATTAGAGCACATAGATCTCCAAAACACCGCTGTTGACTAAAGCCAGCTTGGTCAAGAACATCAGAGGAGACGTCGCAGGTGCCGGGCTGGAGAGAAGCTGAAAGTGAGGTGAAGAAAATATAAATCATCCGTTCCATCGGTCACTATGGCAAAAGTGAGGTCTCTGGCTAATAAGATGGTAGGCTGTTAAGACATCAAAGGGAGTATTGGGAGTGCAGTATATTATGCTTCATAGAGACATGGCTGCACCTGGACCATAGTGCTTTTTCACTTTTCACGCGACAGAGACGCCAAGCTGAATAGTAAGAAGAAAGGTGGAGGGATTGCAGGGTTAGTTGATGAAAGATCCAGGACATGTTACTGTGAAGGAATGTCTCTGCTCGCTAGACATTGAACTTTTAACTGAGAGTATTTGCCCATATTCTTTACCACTGTAATTGTCTTTGACTACATCAGCAGGGGCAGCAGCATGTGACATTATGCAAGTGACTGTCGCTGACCTACGGTGCAAACATCCAGAGGCTTTCATCACCATTAGTGGTGATTTTACCTGTATCAGTCTGGACGGCACTCTACCCGTTGGCAGAGACAATAAAACTCTGGACCTTCTGTATGCAAACATGCAGGATGGATAAAAAGCCGCTGCAAGTTCAGAAGGACATACCATGGTGGGACTGATCAGGTTTAAAGATATATACCGAGAGAAGCTGGAGACCAAACTCCAGCTGAATAACATCAAAGCGGTGTGGAGATTGATGCATCTTATCACTAGACTCAATCAAAGGCATACAACAGCAGGGGAGTAGCCTGGTTAGAGCCAATGAGCTGAATCTGTTTTTCAACAAGTTCAGTACTGGAGTCCCTCTTGCCCGTCCTCACACAGCACCAATCTCAACACTTCCTCAGCAATCAAAAACCCCTTGTCCAGTTGACTCGCCAAGGATTGACACGACTAGACTCGGATCCATTACAAACTAATAGTTCTTTGTTTGCATGCTTGTCGCAATGTGATCACCGACAGTCACTTGTATAATGTCACATGCTCTTGCCCCACCCTTTTTTCTATGGTCTCACAGTCTTTCTTACGTTTTTCATGGTGGGGGGGTCATGCTGAGGAGAGTGGCTCTGTGTGTTTAGAGACGTCACGGGTGCTGGGCTGGAGCGAGAGTGAAAGTGAGGTAAAGAAAATGTAAATCGTCCATTCCATCTGTCTGACATCCCGCAGGATCTCTTCAACCTGAGTCTGCTGCACGAAAAAGTACCAGTGCTATGAAAGACATCATGTATTAAATTAAGCCAGTCCTTCTGATCTTGATAACTTCAAACCAGTTGCCTTGATGTCATGTCATGAAGGTGCTAAAGAGACTGGTTCTTGCCCGTCTTAGCTTGCAGGTGAACCTGTTCAGTTTTCTTTCTAGTGGATGATGCTGTTACCTACCTGTTGCAGTGTGCTCACTGTCACCTAGATGGTACTGGTGGCATTGTGAGAGTCATGTTTTTTGATTTATAATACCCTCGCTTCATTCTGCCGAATGAGAAGGGGTGGGGGCGGGCACGCTGTCTGATGTGGTGGTCAGTAATACTGTGGCACAATAGGGGACTCCATTCCTGGTTTACCTTGTACTCCTCAGATTTCCAGTACAACAGTGAAACATGCCATCTGCAGAAGTTCTCTGATGACGCTGCAGCGGTTGGGTGTCTTAAGGCTGACAGGAGTTGGAGTACAGGGAACTGTGGAGTGATCCAGAAGAAATCTTTTTTTTTTTTTTATCACTGTTGTATATAATTATAAATTCCTGCGCTCAAAAATAAATTTTTTGGTTTTTCAGTTTGTCCGTCCAGATTTAGCCAGATGCTTGACGTCAGAACTGAAGAAGCCTCTTCACATGTCATCCAATTGGCTTTTTCAGTTTAGTTCAGGCTGCATCTGTCGTCCGTCTGTCATCCAGATTTAGCCAAATTCTGCAAAAGTGGACAGATAGCACTGTTTAGTGTAAAAGGATAATGGCTGAAAGCATACCGCAAAGCTAACCTAAGAGTTTAACAACGTAATGAAATGAGGTCTTTATCTGTGTAAGTCATCAGGTTATACAGTCTGGTCAAAAGTTTAAGACCACTTGAAAAATAGGAAGAAAAAAAAATCATATTTTGCATGGTTGGATCTTTATTCTTAATTATTCAGCAGTGATAGCAGTGATAAATTTTTGATCGGGACTGTGGTAGTCTAAGATGCTTGGAAAGAAGCTGAATGAAGTTCTTTATATTTCACCTGTCATCCAAGAGGCTTCTTCATTTCGGAACTGAAGAAGCCTCTTAGAAGCCTCCAGTTGCTTTCTTCCTTAGAAATGAATTATTGTTCAAATACCAAGTCAGTTGCCTGATCTCAACTAAATGGAACATGCTTTTTCATCATTAAATATAAAACTGAATACAGAAAAGGCCAGAAATGAGCAGTAGCTGAAGGTACTGTGATCGCCACAGTGACTCTAAAGTAGAATCACTGTGGTGAGGAAGAAAATGTTTGCAGTCATGCAGACAGATGCTTGCAAAGAGCTGAAGTTGTGTTAGCAGCAAAATGGCATTGTTCCTGTCTTGGTTGCAGTTTGCAGTTTATCATTGTTCTCGTGTCCTTTTTTGCAATAAAAATAAAAGTAATGTTCATATCCACACTTTAGATTGCACCACTATTTGCCTCTTTCCGCATACAAACTGAAATTAGCTGATTGTAGCATACGTACAAGTGAAACCAATAAGCAGAATCGATAGGCAAGCAGACTAACAATTCCAAGGAATTGAACTACTGGAAACTGGTTCTCTACAAGAACTGGTTCTCAATTTCCATGCGTACGCTAAGCCCCTCCTGAATGATCAAGCCCCTCAGCCGATGTAGCCACGCTTTGGGAGAAGCACATTCATTTATTCATTGTTCATTGTGATTGTAGGAACATGGATCACCCAGTTAGTTGACAGCTTTGCTTTCATGCTCAGCTCCCTCTTTACCACAGCAGGCCAGTGCAACATCTGCAGTACTGCAGATGCTGTGCCAGTCTGTCTGTCAGTCTTCTGCGCCACTCTCCCCTCACTTGTGAACTAGACCCTGAGATACTCGAACTCCTTCCCTCGGGCCAACAATTCATCTCTGGCCCAGAGAGAGCATTCCACCATTTCCTTGCTGAGAATCTACACCTTAGATTTGGAGGTGTAGATTCTCATCCCAGCCACTTCAGCTGCAAACCACCCTAGTGCAAGCTGGAGGTCACTCATTGGTGAGGCCAACAACATCTGTGAAGACCAGGAACATGATCCTGAGTCTACCAAATCAGAAACCCTAGGCTACTGGGCTTTCTCATAGACCTTGGCCCACAAATTCTTTTCATAAAAGTTATGGATAGCATTTAGCATTTAGAAAGGACAGTTTTGACAGAGTCCAGGTCTCACTGGAATGAGTCCGACTTACTGCAGTGACTAAATGGCCCATAATAACACGTTAGTCACCTGGTACTCCTGAACCGCTGCCCACAGGATGATCAGAGGGATGAATGTCTCTAAGTCCACAAAATACAAGTTAATTGAATTTTAAAAATATATATTTCTTGTTTAGCTGTTTATGGTTTTCTTGTTTTTTGGTTATCATTTTTTCTTTGTTTCTCTCGTTTTCTAGTTTACGCATTTTTGCTGGTTGCAGTATTGCTTATATTTTGGTATACTTGGATTTTAAGTCAATGGGAATACACTTTGGGTAAAATCTGGCATATAAATAAAAGCGAGTGAACAGTAGATAACTTAAGCTGTCGGTGATATATGTCATCCTTGTGTCATGCAGGCTGCAGCAGGGAAGCTCTCGGTGGACAGCTTGCTGCAGATGTCCAGCTCTGAGCTGCAGGACATGATGAGACGCCTAAGCTCCAACTCAGAGGATCGCTCTCGCCTCACTACTGCTCTCTCCTGTCTAAAGAGTGTTAATGAAACAGGTGACCAAAGAACCTCCCCTTCTATGTTTTGTTTTTCATGAGTCATTTGTAGAATAATTCATCAGAGGATATTTCGGGAGGGGTATATACAAGAATTATTTTAATAGCAGTGCTACAATTCATACTTTAATCATCTGAGGTGGCTACTACATTGTTTTAGATGCTGAAAAAACAACCCCACTTATTAAATTCCACTGAAGAAAATTAATATATTTCCATTTCCATGAATTTTGTCAGTGGCCTGGTAGATGTAATCTAGCATATGTTGACTTTTTTCATGAATGGTTAGATTGTGCGCAGCTATGAATTGTGGGGTAATATTGTGAAGGATGCCGTCACATAAAGGACAGCTGACGTGTCCTCTTTTAAGGAGGTAATAAAGCATTGAAGTTCTTTTCCTAAGGATTTGGAGCCTTTGAACAGCTTATGTTATGGTTGCTGCATAGAGACTTCAGGATCACTTCACTCTGCTTAGAGCCTTCTTTAGCAAAATTAAGTATTTGAATGTACCCATTGTCTCTAGTTTTGTTTGGATTTCTTCTTGTCATTTGTGTTCTACAAATTGTTTTATTACTAAAATGCAGCACTGTTCAAAAGTAAGGAGTCTCTCCTCTAATCTTCATATTTTTTGCAAGGAAATTGGGAAACAATTTATTGAAATGTGTGCATACATGGAAGTACAGTATATAAGACTCTTAGGGACTTGCTGGTGCAAAAATACTATTTTATATGTGTCAAATATTTTGTAACTGGATTTTTTCATAGATTAAGCTAAAAGAAAATGGAACAAATTATGTGTTTTTGTGACATGCTAAAGATGTGTGAATGAAAGATTACATTATATTACATTAAAATTAAAAAGATTCAAATTTTAAAAAAGTTTTTTGCTAGGTTGCCTGTTATGTTTGGACAAAAAACTGTTTTATCCATTCAGTAATTCACAGGCCAGTCTCAGGTTGCTGAACAAACAAAACAAATGGTTGGAAAATGGTCAGGTACAGGGAGTGAACTGACAATGAGTGAAGAAACAGCCACTGTCAAAAGAAAAACTTTAGACAGAAATCTGAAAGGACTATTGCTGATGACACTTTAAAAAATTACAGAAAAAAGTGTTATTCCTTGGAAGCAAAATATAAAGAAACGAGGATTGGCACTAAATAATACAGTATAATTTTCAGCTCCTACAGAGGTGTTAAAAGTTTGATCAGACTGATTGTATTTCACAAGTAATGATCCAAACTGTCTTTAATTCTAGGAGGTGATCTTAGGCATAACTCAGGCTCCTGCAGTTCTGAGTCACAACAGGACAGCAGTCCCTTTTCTCCTATTAGACCCTCTTTAAGCTCTGGTAGCCCTTTTACCTCATTAAAACCCAACAGCAATCATGGCCGCTCCATCTCTATATCAGTGGTACCCTGTTCAGATGACCAGAGACCAACTGTACCAGCTGAGAACATGAGTGATCCGTTCTCTTTGGAATCAAGCACCCCTTCGCTAACACAGGTCTCAAAGACCCACACGTTCAAGTCCTCCCACACACCACCACCACCCTCTCGCAAACTGTTGCAACTGCTTCCCAATATTGCACTGACGAAAAACAAGAGTCATGACTCACAGCCGACCAACCGCAACGAGGATCCTGGGACACGCAAGTAGGTTTTAAAAGGAATTCTGCAGTCATACATTTTCAGCTCTACTTTGACAGGAAGATTTCTATGTACTTTCCTGAATCAATTTCTTATCTCCACAATTGTGAAAACTAATTTAAAAATCATTTTGTCTATCCTTATAGTGTAATTCAAGAATCACATTTATAGTGTAAGGAGGTTTCACTGTAGAATTTACAAATTTGTCGGTGTCTTTGCAGGGCCTGTAAGAAGAAGAAAGTGTTGGCTGCTATTCAGATCAACGGCTCTGGGATCAGTCCTGAAGATTCAGGTCTAAGATCACCTCTGCTGTCTGCCCAAACACCTGGCCCTGTCCCAGCCTCAGCTCCATACATGATGCCCGTCGCCCCCATCTTACTGGACAGTGAGTTTGTATAAAAGCTACCGGAGTGGATTTCTGTTCACATAGACTTTTGGCCCTTCTCTGTATCAATTTGACAAAATCTCTTCTTTTGATATGCTGGTTTCTAATATTCTTCACAGATCTAGCCATGCAGAGAAGTTCCCCCCATACAATAAGAAGAGACATTGGCCTGGCTGTAACCCACAGGTCAGTAACCAGTTTGACAAAAACTTCTAGTTATCACATGTTATGTTATGGCCACTGCAGGTGATGCATTTTACGTATTGTGTTTCGAAAACTAACTGAAACGATATTTTGAGCATCTAACTTAAAAAAAAAAATAAACAGGAAATGTTAACACAACAGCTATCAGGAGGAATTGGTGCATGTCGAGTCTGGGATGTTTACATGACATGAAGTGGTCTGTCTGTACAGTAGTTCTTAAAACATATTAGCCTTTTTTTGAGATACCACTTAGAATATAAAAACAAACGGCTAACACAAAAATGTAAACTAAACTAAAATTACACATTTTCAAAACATAAAACATAAAATCTGGAAACTGAAGCTAAAGTGAACTAAAAACATAAAACTTTTGACATTCATTTATCAATAAATTGATATCATCTTGATATCAGTGATATCATCTGCATAATCTTTGTGCAAGTGTGAATGCAGATAACCATTCACAGTATTGTTGTTATCCTAATCTTTATTATGATTATTATCATTCCATCTTCTGTATTTTTATTTTTTTTTTAGTTTTAAAAAAATTATTATTTTTCTTTTAGGCATTACGGTTTTGGATTTAGAAGCAGTTTTTCAACCAGTGCACCGAGAGAAATCTGACAGGAATTTGCCACAGAGTAACAGTATGGCAGTAGTAACTGGATAAAGCATTCTGATTGGCCAGTTAACTCCAGGCTTATTTTTTATTGGTGGATTTGTCTTCAGCAGATAGGTGGTTCAAATCTGGGAAGTTGGGGTCAGTAGATGACTTTTTGAATCATCTTTTCTGGCTGGATATTAGAGCTGAAACCATTTGCCTGTCTGTAGTGGATTCTCCCAAATTTCAACTCATCGAACCTAATATAATGTCTGTCTGCATCTCCCCACTAACATGGACCTGGTCTGAGAATAAAACTCACAAAACAGTTTAAGATTAAAAACTATTTTACCTGCAGACACACACACACACACACACACACACACACACACACACACACACACACACACTCAGCAGGTTAGTGTCAGTTGATGACTTTCCAAAGATTTGAATAAGCCCTTTTGTGAAAGAGAATCTGGACTCTGCAGGATCTTATGACAGGCTACTTTTTGTGAACTTTAGCTCCACTTTCAGGTGGGTCACTGACTTCCTGTTTGAGAGAAAGCAACAACATCAGAATGTGGCATGTCACCACCTCCGCTAAGAAGATGCTGACGAACCCTCGATTAAAGTGTTTGTCACACTGTCCTCTGACAAGATGCTTCTGTCCATTCGACTTTATTTTACTGACTTCCTGTTTGAGAAGAAGTCATTGATCTGCACACACAGCAGATTAGAGTAGACATGCAGATATTCTGCTTTTTCTTTCAAGATTTTAAGATTCTTGGGTTTAGATGTTTAAAACACATAAGACAACTCTTCAAGTGATTTAAAGAATATCAGCTTTCAATATTCATTCTGATTTATTTGATGATTCTAAATTTTCTTTTGTCATTAGCTTTTTCTAGTGTAAAGACGTTTGGCTACTTTGAAACTTCTTCTGTGTGAACTTCAGCTTTCAACAGTTCTGCAGTTTGGCTTTCATGTGAATGAGTCAGCATATTCAGTGTACACACTGCTGTACAAGATTGAGCAATTATAAAAATCTAACTCAAACCTTTCAGCTGTCAGTATTCACACTGCATTATTTCAGGAAACCCATTCTCTAGTTTTAGTTCAGTACATCGCCACCGTGGATTTTAAAATGAAACAACTCAAATGCAGTTGAAGTGCAGGCTTTCAGATTTAATTCAGTGGGTTAAACAAAAAGATTGCATAACAATGTGAGGAACTAGAACATTTTTTTAAAACAATCCCTTAATTTCAGGGGTTTAAAAGTAATTGAATAAATTACTTACAATGGCTAATACTTGGTTGAAAACCCTTTGCTGGCAATCACGTACATCGCCAGATGCTGTATTTCCTCCTTTTTAATGCTCTGCCAGGCCTTTACTGCAGCAGCTTTCAGTTGCTGTTGCCTTTCTGTCTTCAGCAAGTGAAATCATGCTCAATTGGGTTAAGATCAGGTGGCCATTCAAGAATATTCATCTCCTTTCCTTTAATAAACCCCTGGCTTGCTTTGGCTATATGTTTTGGGTCATTGTCCATCTGTATTATGAAAGGCCGCCTAATCTAGCTGGATTTGAACAGACAGTATGTCTCTGAGCACCTCAGAATTCATTCGGCTGCTTCTGTCCTGTGTCACATCATCAATAAACACGGGTTTCCAAGTGCCACTGGCAGCCATGCACGCACATGCCATCACACGGCCTCTGCCGTGTTACAGATGATGTGGTATGCTTTGGTTCATGAGCCCTTTCACACCTTCTCCATACTTTTTTCTTGCTGTCAGTCTGGTCGAGGTTGATCTTGATTTTATCTGAAGGAATGAAGGAATAGTCCATGAATGCCCATGAAATAGCCTTTGAGTCCAATTTGAGTGAAATTTTATGTAAACATATAGTATGTTTATTTCATACTGTACTATACTGGACTCTGTACTACATGTAATACTATACTCCTTTTTACATATGAAATGTTATTCTTATTAGCAGACTGAAATGATATTTGAACCTGTGATCAGGCCTTTGGCTTCATCAGGAGAAATTTACGTTTTTTAGCTTAAGAAAAAAAAGCTCTAAGAACAGCGTGATGAACAAGATGTTTTTTGTTCTTTCCTGAATTCCTTTGTATTCACAGCATGCAGAAGTTACTATATGACTTTACACTGTCAGTCATTCTAAATGAAATTATTATTAAGTTAAAATTCTACATTTAGATATACAGTCACAAAATTTAAGGCTAGGGTTTTACTCATCATCTATTATCACCTGACTAAATTCTTAAACATATTTCTCAATATATTTGTCATATTTGTTCTCCTTCTCTTTTGCAGGTTTTCGACTAAGTCCTGGCTCTCCCAAACATGTCAAGTTTGTTCTAAGAGCATGATGTTTGGTGTCAAGTGTAAACACTGCAAGTAAGAACTGTAAAGATAAGATCGTGCACTCTTTCAGACTGCAGTACAACTTGTCATGACTTCTTTAGTGTACTATTTAGAGTATTCTTCTCCTCACAGGTTAAAGTGCCATAACAAGTGTACCAAAGATGCACCTTCATGTCGGATATCATTTGCTACATGTAAGCAACATTAAAATAATTTAGTGATGTGTGACTTTACTGGTCTAGTGGTGTTAAAGACTACATTAGAAATCTGGTTAGACTGGTTAGAGATTGGAACGGGCCAATTTCCAGCATTCGTGGCCCTGACCAGTGACCGGTTGGTCATCCTCACCTATGTTCACTTACTACCTGGTCCATTTCATGCATGTGCAACACATGCACAGCAGTGCAGGCAAATAGTTATGCGCTTACTCACAGCCGCACATATATCAGTATGAAAAGTCCTGACTGTGATGAAACTGTTATCCAGAGCTCAGAAATGGGTGGGGCTGTAGCTCAGGAGGTAGAGCAGGTCATCCTTAATCAGAAGGTTGGTGGTTCTGTCCCTGTATACTCCAGTCTACATGCCAAATATCATTGGGCAAGATACTTATCCCAAGTTGCTCTCTGATACAGTCAGCCGAGTGTAAATGTGTGTGAAAGTTAGATAGAAGCACTTGCGTAGAAAAAAAGTACATGTATGAATGGGTGAATGAGGCATGCTGTATAAATGCTTTAAGTACTTGGATAGAGTAGAATAGTGCTAAATAAAAGCCAGTCCACTTAAATTTAGCTACCTACAAGCCAGCAGTCCTTGATCATTTGCTCAATTCTATGAGTAAAGGAGAGTAAAAAAAAGAAAGTGTTAGTCTGTTATCTAGTGAATTTGTAAACATACTGGGATTACCATTGATTTGTTTTATAACTATTGAAATGTGGGGGTTTTGGTAAGGGAAAATATGTTAGATAAAAGTGGGTATACAGGGTTTTTTTTTCAGTTCTATAAGTGGGAAAATATCCTACAACTTGTAGTTTTAGGAAAATTGTTATGGAAATTATATTTTTCTTTGTGGTCAGTTGTAGTTCTTAGAAATCAGTAACAAAGGGTATGCCAGGTCACAACTGGTGCCGCTCTACACTACAACATGGACCTCGGGAGGAGATGCAAACCCAGCCTGGGGAAGTAAGGGAAGATGAGGGCACATGACAGTACTTAGTAATGTCTGTAGACAAATCATCCAGGTGATTAAAGTCTAGCGATTACTGGCAACAATGCTATTAATTTTGTAATGGACTCCCTTTAGCTTTGACAGTTACACTAGTAGCATGTTAGGAAGGATATTACAATGGGCAGGATAGTATCAGCAAGAATCTAACATGTTAGGGCCTGTTTATTTTATTTTAGGAATTGTAAAGTTTTGAAAATATTTTAAGCTCAAAGCTTGTATTTTTATCTGACCGGTAGTGCCAAGGATGCGTAGGGCAGAATCGGTACCATCAGACATCAACAATCGGATTGATCACACAGCCGAAGTCTCAGTGCAGTTTGGCACCTTACCAAAGGCACTAACCAAAAGGGTAAGTGCAGCTTTCTAATATGTGTTATATCTCATTCAGGTCTGCTCTAGCTCTTTCTATTCTTCAATACTGAAATGGAGAAGATTGTTGAGATCAGTGTGCAAGAAATAAATAATGTGAAATAATTGAAATAATGGACTCCTTGTGTGTTTGGAGGACCCTGTCCCCAGTATTAACCAGCTGGAATCCAGCAGTAACCCGTCATCAGCCACCTCTTCCACACCTTCCTCTCCAGCACATTTCCAGCAGAGTAACCCTTCAAGCATAAGTGCCACCCCCCCACCTAACCCATCACCACAGAGCTCCTGGGACAACCGCTTCAACTTCCCAGGTATGCAAAGTAATAAAGACAGCATTGTTTCACTCTTAGAAACGATATATTTAACTATAAATTCAATTAAACATTAAAGTTGTAGAAATTACATCTCTAACAAAAGTGAAAAGTGTGTTTTTGTGGAAAATAAGGCCTCATTTGTTGTCAGGAAGACTTTGTTGAGATGTGGGACTAGGGGAATGTTTACAGCCCTGTGAGTCTTAGGAGCTTGAAAAAAAGATGACAGTTGGACATCTTTAATTTATGAAGATGTTTCAATTCTCATCAGAGGCTTCTGCAGTTGTAAAAAAAAACGCTGGAGAATTCGAGGTATACCTTAAACTGCACCTTTTGTGTTTAAAAAAAACATTGATTAAAAAAATATATGATTAAAAAAATATTTGGTGAGTTATTCCAAATAAGTTTAAAATGATATGAAAATCAGTGTACTCTGTTTTTATGTAGATTTTTGAGAATAACCAACTTTTATTTTAAAACTGGGCTGTATGGCAAAACCAGTTTTTCATGTTTAAAAGTGTCAAGTGAACGATTGAGCATGTGAGCATCGTGATCTGTCTTTGAACCATTCAAAGAATTGTTGTAAAGTGTTTTATTGTCAAACTGGTTAAAAACATTTGTAAATGCTCAAACGTGATAGTTTGACAGCTTCAAACTATGTTGGATTTAACATCCTTTGTCCTCATGTCATGTACTGCAAGTATCCAAGCATCAATTTGGAATGATGATAAGTAGTTTTGTAGTAGTGCAGTGCTCTCAAGCTGAGTTTTCCAACAGATGTTCCTGCCTCCACATGCAGCGTTCAGCATTCTGGCAGTCACAATGAGTCTGGGTAAGAGAATACAACATTCATGTAGCGATCCAATGATGCACTTTTATTTCATTCATATACTTACTATCATGAGTTCAAGTCAGATTTGGTAGGAATTCAAACAGTAGCAGTGCTTTACCAAACAGTCCACTTGCATAGTACACTTTCTAAATTACTTTAAAGTTCACAAATGGCTCTTTCAAACTGTATGTTAGCATTTAACATTTGTAGGTATAGTTTGATATTTCTCCTTTCTCTTTCTTTCTCCTCCTCCACCGCTGCTCTCTCTCCTTCCTTATTTCCCCCTCATCCTCTTCCTCCTTACCTCAATCGAAGTCTCTAACACATGAACGCTTACGTGTACATAAACATACTTATTTATCCCCAATATTGTCACAATTGCTTATTGTCACGAGATTAGACATGCGACCCTCCCCTTTCCAGTTTACTATGAGCTGTGTGAACAACAGCTGATTGAAGTGTTTGTTCCACTAAAAAGAAAGTTTCACTAACACAAGTTAGCAGCACCTAACAACAGCAAAAATGGCAGCACTAACTGGCAGAAAATTTGAGGATATCTTCGACAACTCACCATCTGTCATTAAAGAGAGGTGAGCTTCAATGACATTGACTTGCATTGGACTCTTTTGCAAGGTTTTACAGCCTTCCTCCTCTTTCTATACACAGTGAGTCACTCTCTTTATCCACCAGAGCAACGCAAATTTTAAGATTTTTTTAAAAGTATTGTTAGATTGACCTGTATATCACTGCGGTTTTTCTTTTAAACTCTTTTTTAAAAAATCCAGTATTGCTATGTAGAGAGCACACACTGTACATAAATAGTATTTATGGTGATATTCAAAATTATTATTGTTAATGTTTTTGTAAAACATAAACTAAAACCTAAAAAATAGTTTATTTACAAAATTTTCTTGAATTTGTAAAACTCATAAGATAACATGAGTTGGAAACAAATGGCATCTGAGTTTCTGCTGATATGACATCCTATCAAAATACTGACCACCTTTATTTGTGGTTTTAGGAAACTCCATTCCTGGGTCTGCCTCCTTGCAGGAGAATAAAGTCGAATCTTACATCACATTTTTCTAGCTTTAGGGCACTTACACTGTAAGCCATTTGTTCATATATGTCACGGTCAGCAGGAGCTGACTGCGAGAGTGTGAAAATGAGGTGCGGACATAGGGGGAGACAGAGCAGAGCCTTGAACAAAAAGCGAGCTGTTTTATTCAGACTGGTAGACATGAACAGAGCCCAAAACAAGAACGACAACTAAACTGGAACCCATTCTGGGAAAACTAACTGAAAATTCTGATCAAACATGATAACGGTGACAACTAAGATTACTATGAGTTCTAGGATTATGACTAGACGTGGAAACACAGACGTTCTGACAAAGAGAATGGAACACGCAGACTAAATACACACAAGGGGTGATCAGGGGAAGTGGAATCACATGACACAAATGAACATAGTGACACCAGAGGGGAAGTGTAAAACTAAGCACATTGAACGAGGAAACGCCAGACCTTCAAAATACAACAGGAAACACAGACGTAGAAACGACAGCACCAACTAGACAACATGAAATATGCTGACACGAAATACATGGCAGACTACATAAAGGAAACCAGAACAGACTTACAGAAGAGGACATAGATGGACCTAAACTAGAATAGGCTCAACTAAAACCTAACTAATAATGCAACACCAGAACTACACATATTATTCTAAGAAAATACAAATTTACCAAAAAACACTAAAAATGCTGGGTCAGAGACCCAGCCACTGACAATATAGTTCTTTATGCAGGCCGGTGTTTTTGGATTGGAGCACCTGGATAAAAGCCACACATGCAAACTCTATAAAATAAGGCTCCAGGAGGGTTTGGAGCAAAATAGTTTTGCTGCCCAGCACAATGCCGGGACATGGAAAGAGGAGAAAGAGGAGCCGTTTTGGCAGCCAGTAGCTCTCAGCAAGTTTCCAAATGTAGTTATTCTAAAGATAAATTAATTTGTTACAAATTTTGGTGAATTCTTGTTAATTTCTTTGGTTTCAGGATGGTGATTACTGAGACACAAATAACAGCCACAGAACAGGGATTGGTGAGTAATAGAAGCCACATAACTTATTTTCTGTACAGCACTTTGGTCCTGTGTTGGGTATTTTAAAGTGCTTTATAAATAAAATCTGATTGGATTGGATTGCAGTATATTAAATTAAAAAGATGAAGGGAAAAGGATGTGATTTGCTGGTTTGTCTCCATTACATGTATATTTTACTCATGTCATTTTCCTTTGGTTTACAGTACTTGCCAATGCACTGTGCTAAAGCATGTTCCTTTTTTTCTGGCACTGACATCCATTTGGTAACTTTTCAGCTTCTTTCAAATGTTCCAAATTTAGTTATTTTTCAGCCTTTTGTTCAAACGATTCAATTCATTCTTGTCTCACAAATCTACACACAATACTTCAGCAAAAGCAAGTTTTTGGCTGCTTTGTTAATGTATTAAAAACTGTTCCATTTCTATTATCCTATTCCAAATATTCAGACCTTGTATTTAGTACTTTGTTAGAGACCCATCCTCGTGTCTTCTCATTAATGATCCTACAGCCATAACCAGAGGTCCTGTATTGAACATTCCCATTAAGCAGTACTTTTTTGGTGGAAACATTAAATGATGTGTTGGCTATATTAACATCAGACCTACCCAGTGTTCGGGACGTTTTTATTCCTCGCAGAACTGCTTCAGATCCAGCTGATTCATTCAATACCCAGTGTGACTGTCTATATGAGGTTATTTCACAGTATCTCTATTGGATTGAGGTCCAGCCTGTAATGGATTTGCTGGGATGTTTAGTTGGGTTTATTATATTTCTTTATTTAACTTAAGCTCATTTCCTGCCTGCCATTATCTTTGAAGATATTGGTAAACATTTCCTCTTAATGACAATGAACTTTCCAGGCTAAAAGGGAGCAGCATCCCAGTGGAGCAATCTTTTCATACTCTTCATACTGATGGATGTTATTTATTCCATCAAATATTTCTTCCAGCAACCACAAGAATTGTATAACTATCCAAAACACTTTTGGTCTGAATGGAGAATTACAAGACTGCAATACCTATTTCACATTTGTATACCAAGTGCTGCTATTTCCAGTAATAGATATCAAAGTGTTTAACATCAGTGTTCACTTTCATTCTTCTGCCATGTGTTACAGGAAGAGGAAGGAGAGGAAGGAGAGGAAGATTACACAGCTATGGATAAAGAAGAAGCTGACCAGACTGACACAAAAAAGAGTTATTCCAAGGAAGAGTATGATGAAGATGGTCTGGATGATCTACCCTCTTCTATATGCCGCCGTCAGGCTGTTGGCCGTTCTGGGGTCCCCATCTCTCGTAAGGTCAGCCAGACCAGTGTCTACCTCCAGGAGTGGGACATCCCGTATGAGCAACTACAGCTGGGAGAGCTTATTGGAAAGGTGAAAGCAGATTTGTATCGTAGAAATATAAAATCCTGTTCAAAAAATGAAAAGAAAAAACATTATTATTAATTTAAATTTTGGCTTTATGTCCAGGGTCGCTGGGGTAAGGTGCATAAAGGTCGCTGGCATGGTGAGGTGGCCATTCGCCTTCTAGAGATTGATGGCAACAATCAGGATCATCTGAAAGTCTTCAAAAAAGAGGTTATGAACTACAGGCAGACCAGGCACGAGAACGTCATCCTGTTCATGGGTGCATGCATGGCTCCTCCTCATCTTGCTATTATCACCAGGTACTGCTGCATGACTGCTCACCTAAACACTGCATTGTCACTCATGCTGGCTTCCCCCCATTTCAAGTGCAGTTCCAACAACAAGTGCATATGTGCACTGTTGTATATAAAGTTCTATACAAAAAGTTGTTTGCTGCTTTTTTGACTTTTTGTGATGTGATGTTTATTTTGTAACCATACTGCATGTGTTTCCTCTGCAGTTTCTGTAAGGGTCTGACTCTGTATTCTGTTGTAAGAGAAAGAGGTCACCTGCTGGACATAAATAAAACCAGACAGATTGCACAGGAAATCGTTAAGGTAAGTAATACCTGCATATTCTATTGGTTGATAAATAAGATGGAATTGTAGCCAAGAAATGCCAAACATACACTATGTACATTATATAACAAGTAGGAAAATGTACTGTTTTGGATACAATGTCAAGATTGAAACATGCTGCACTTCAGCATGTTTTGGTGCTTCCCCTCATCCCCAGTGCCACAATTTGAAAAAGTTTAGTGTCACACGTAAAATAAAAATCTACACAACAAGGCTTTAAACATATAAACTAAAAATATCTACTGTTGGGTCGTCTTCATTTTCTTTTTGTGAATGTAGGAATATCTTTTGTTCAGAAAATCTTTGTTTGTTGCAGGGAATGGGTTATCTTCATGCTAAAGGCATCGTTCACAAGGATCTGAAGTCCAAGAATGTGTTCTATGACACAAACAAGGTGGTGATTACAGACTTTGGCCTGTTTGGAATGTCTGGTGTGGTACAAGAAGGCAGGTAAGAGTGAAAGAAACTGCATTTGGCAATAAATTTATGGTGAGCCATGTTTTTTCTCCTAATTCTTCTTCTCTGTGTTTCTGTGTTTAGAAGAAAGAATGTGCTGCGGATACCACAGGGCTGGATCTGCTACCTGGCTCCAGAAATTGTTCGAAAATTGAGCCCAGAGGTTGATGAGGACCAGCTGCCTTTCTCCAAAGCTGCTGATATTTATGCTTTTGGGTATTGACTAGTGCCATTTATACTAGAAACTATTAATGTGATATTGAAGCTATAGTTTATATTATGCAGTTCTGCCTTTTAGGTTCTTAACCTTTACTTTGTTATAATTTTATATTAGCTTGTTTTTGTGTTTTCTGTGGTACATAACAATTGTTTGATTGTTTGGTTTTCTCGAAGTTAAATCAGGATTTTTACTGTTGCCAGCTAACATAGTAAAGTTGTTTTTGTAGAACCATAAATTCAGCTATCCAGACATGATGTGCAACTTTCAGCTAGAACTGCACACAGTTTTTTAAAACCTTTGTTTCTATTTTATTCATGCTCCATGTTGCATATTTGAGCACATGATGTAAGAAAATGTAAAATAATGTAGTACATGAAAGGATCTTGTGTCATTTCCAGCACAATCTGGTATGAGCTGCAGATGCGAGACTGGCCAATTACCAACCAGCCTGTGGAAACTATAATCTGGCTAGTGGGTCGTAATGAAGGCATTAAGAATGTGCTGTTAGAGTCCAATCTGGGCAAGGAGGTCACGGTGAGTCTGAAGATCATGTCTACGAAAAAACTGACCCTGTTGGTAACTGTCAACAATTTACAATATATATTTTCTTTGTTCCTAATGTGGGAAATGCTGTTGATGTAACAGCAGTATTAATAATAATCATCATAATAATCATAAGTATTGCATTTCAACATCAACACAGCACAGCATAATGACATTACTAGTGTTGTAAGAGCGAATGGTAGAAATAAAACACTGAACACATCTTTCCTTGCCACACAGTTGTATTGTAGAGTTGTTCAGTGTGATTTATACAGCTTCTGTGCTGGTCTCCCAGTTTAGACTGTTGTTGATGTTACACCCAGCTACTTGTACTTCTCCACTACATCAACATCCGGTTCTAGGATACACATGGGCTATGTAGCTGTTACTTTCACCACTGGTCTGGTCTAATTCAGGCCTAGCTGAGTTCAACACCCACGGGGAACAACTCTGGCTTATTGCCAGTAAGGCAGACCAACAGTTGTACAGAGACCAAATGGCTCATAGTTACGGACCAGACGGCCCTCAGAGAGCACTCCAAGGGATGCAGGAAAAAGCTTTCTCCAAGTCTGCTAAAAACACGTAGACTCATTGGGCAAACTCTCACCTGCAAATATATTTAAGAGTTTGAAGAGCTTGTACAGTGTTCTGCAACCAGGATGAAATCTTCACTGTTCCTCCTGTATCCTAGGTTTAACTAACAGACAAGCTCTTCTTTCCAGTGCCATAGCATTGACCTTTCCAGGGAGGCTGAGGAGTGTAGCTGCTGTAACTGTAACTGGAGTACACCTTCTGGTTCCCAATCCTAAAGATAGGAACCGCCACCCCAGTCTGCCAATATAGAGCCGTGTCAAACAAGACAGCCCTACAGCTTCCATAGGCTTTTGGAACTCAGGGCGAACTTCGTCCGCCAAGGACTTGTTTCAAGCTGTTGCTCCTAAGTGGTTGATGGCTTTCGTGGTGGTGATGGGGCCATCAAGCTGAAAAAGGAGTCTTATCAGGTTGGATTAGCCTGTAGGACTTCAGAGGAAGCTGATGGGTACCAAAAGGCCAAACTAAATGTGGTCCAGGCAGTAGCTGAAGCAGCAACTCGGGTTTCGGAGGACATCAAAAAGAAAAGAAAAGAAAAGAAAGAAAGCAAAGGCATAAATTTGTAAAATTTCAGTTTCATCACCATGCATCAAATGATTTCAGTTCTCAACAAATTTTGTTTAGCATTGTCTTGAAATAAGAAAAATCTTTTCTTAAAAGGCATCTTCTGGATAGCAACATGTGTAAAGTATTAAAAGTATTAATATTGATTATATTATTATTATTTTCATATTGATTAAAATTTGATTACCAACCAATCACCATGTTCTATCTGTTACCTACCATCCCAACAGGAGATCCTGTCTGCCTGCTGGTCCCTTACGGCAGATGACAGGCCACCTTTCACCCAGCTAGCAGGCATGCTGGACAGACTCCCTAAACTCAACCGCAGGCTTTCTCACCCTGGACACTGGAAAACAACAGAGTAAGTGTCATGGAGTGACAGTAAATTCATAATCTGGGTGAACCAACCCACTACACTATATAACATCAACATTCAAAATGTTTACCTATTTATTTTAGTCATTGCTCATCAAAATCTACATTTTCATTTCAGAAAAATTTGAAATTTTATGAAGCTAAGAGGAACCATTACACCATCAGTCAACAAAAATGCTGTAAATAGTGTTTTTTAAAGAAATGTGAAAAATGTAAAGCTGGCCTGCTGATGATCAAATGATATATATGTACATACTTAGACTGTTTTTAATGTGACTACTGTTTTGTTCTGAGGAACGAATGAATAATGTATCAAGTAAATGCATTTTTTCTACTTTGGCAAATTAGGCACTATCTTTACTTTTTCTTCTGATACGTGATAGTGTTGATCACAGTCTGTAATGTACTGAATTTCTCTTTTTCTTCTGTCTTCAACTTCCTCTTCTCTGGATGTTGCCTGATTCACCTTGGCCTGTTCCTGTTGTGCCTCATCTCCTGACGGCTTCCTTTGGGTCCTGCATTTCCATCTTTATCTATGATCTTGTTTCCTTTCTTTCTATTTGCTTACTTGTTTTCCAACATTCCTGTTTGTCTCCTGGGTCCACTTCTATTTTGGTTAAGGACACTGGAAAATCATGAATGCCTGAGACATCACTGCCATCAGCATATCACTAAGTCAGGCAGTGAGAGCTTGTTAAATTGACTGAAAATATGATATGAAAGATGCAGCTCTGACAGATTTCCTATAAGATCGGATATTATGCATGCACTAGCCAAAATTTGTATTCTAGATGAAAACCAGCAGATGAAACCTTTTAAGTTCTGTCAGGGACATCATAATACCTGGGTCTAAAAATGCTTTGCTTTCATCTTTATCTCTTTTCCCTTGATTAACCTGTGTGCCTACTTCCCCCCACATTTCTAACTCCCAACCTTCAGTGAATGTAATTCTTCTTATATATGTTTAAATGTGAGTGTAGGCATAGTCTCATGGCTGTTTGAGTTAAATGCATAGTTAACTAAGAGCTGCTGGTTTCAGCTCTTAGTTAATTTAAAATACATTTTACTTCAAGGGTTCCACCAGAGTTTACTTTCAAAGGGTCAGTTCACAATATACACCCAGTAATTTTTTAAGTTACTTAATCGAAAAAGTGTTGTCCTTATAAATATACATTGATTATTATGTAATTATGATGCAGTCTCATAAACTTAGAATTAGTCCAATAAAATACATCAGTGCAGATTTCTTCTAATCTTCTTCTAATCTTGAGTTGTTGATTTAGTTTTTTCCAGAGTTTATTGTCCTACAGCAGCCACCATAGCTACCATTAGGTACTTGCATTGGAAGAGAAGAAAACAAAATTCAGTTGGCTGCAATCTAGTGACATCTAGTGGAGAGAAACCGACAGCTCTTTGCAGAAATTGCTTTTTGGTTTGTTTGTTTTTTGTTGTTGTTTTTTGTTTTTTACAAATTTTCTACACACTGAAGAATATTAATATAGATATAATTTTAGCATTAACAGTCTGACTCAAACAGTCTCTCAGTCTGCCACTGTTCTAATGTGGAATTTCTGCCTCTTTGATTCATAATATATCTCCAAAACTGAAAGTGTTTGCCCAGACTGAGTTCACTGTAGTGCAAAAGGCACCATGGAAATCATTTACCTCTCTACCGAAGTAATAAATATCACAGACAGATATGAGTTACTATTTATGTTCCACTTTGGCACAATGAAAGATAAAGATGATTGAACTGACCCTTGGAAAAGCGATTCCCTCAAAATAACAACTTTGCTTTTTTTACTTCTGTTGCAATTTTATAAGATTCCCTGAAGCTATGAAATAGCTAAGTAGTTATGAATAGATGACGAATGTTGTGGTATCGAAACCACGATAGAAAGACACTGCAGTGCTCCAACAACACTTGACAGAATGCAGCTGTCGCACACTGCCACCTGATTAGTCATCATTAATTTATCAGAGGGCAAACCACTGAGTGATACCACCCACAGTGGGATATAAGAAGAGATACAAGTTATCTGTCTACTTTAACTTCTTATAGGACAACAGTAAGCGGAAGCACAGTAATAGAAAGACTGTTTTCATTACAGTATAAGGAAGATTGTGACAAGAAGCAGTGCACCCTTGCGCAATTTGCATTAGTGAGCAAGACATGGCTGTTGTGTTTGTGAGTTTTCTTTCCTCAGGCTGTACATTCACCAAAAGTGTTTGTATGTAATGGTTTCACCAGTAGGGCAAAGCCCAATTTATGATGAGAAAATTGAACTAATGCATATATGTAAATACAGTATTTTACTGCACGTTGTATTTTATACATGTTTGTGCAAGGGTTGAGTTTTAAAATGTTTTTGTTGGTACTATATTTATGTATGAGACTGTTGTTGGTGGATTGTTTTCCTTTTCTTGTTTCCATTTTTCTGTTTTTTGTTGATACTTTCAAGGCTTTTTGTCTGAACAATTTAAGACATTAAACTTGATATTTTGATAAGTGACTTGGTGTTCACTATTTTATAACAGTGTTTGTAAGAATAGCCATACATTTATTTTAAATGAATCTACACTACCAACTGGACATAGTGGTGGTAGAGATGGAGAAGAAGAGGGCCGTAGCAACATCAGGAAGAAGGAGCACGAGAAGCTGGAGAAGTACTAAGGGTTCAGAGAAGAGAAGATCTGGAGGGTGAAGGTAACGGTGGTCCCAGTGGTAATCGGAGTACTCAGTGCAGTGACCTGCAAGCTAGTGGCTCCAGCAGATCCCAGGAACAGCATTGCAGATCTCTGTCCAGAAGAGCGCAGTCCTAGGAAAATAAAAAGATATTGCGCAGGACCTTCAAGCTCCCAGGCCTCTGGTAGAGGACCTGAACTTGAAGGATAAAGACCGCCTGGAGGGGGCAAGAGGGGATTTTTTAGCCAGAGTGAAGCTGACGCCCCACCAACATGAAAAGTAAAGGCAAATAGGCGTTAGAGAGGCATTAGAGCGGTTAGTGCTTCGTTTTTGCAGATTTGTGCAGGTACAATTATCATTTGTGCTGCTTTGGTTTTTGAGATATTAATATCATCTATACTGAGGCTGATACTCCATCCCCAGAAGCAGTAATATCGCTTAACGCCAAAAAGGCGTTCGATCGGATTGAGTGGGATTATCGTTTTCACACACTTTGGAGGTTTGGTTTTGGTCCTAACTTTATTCATTGTATCAAGCTCATTTACACTAATCGGACTGCTTCAGTCTATACCAACGGTACCTCATCAGAAGCCTTTGTTCTTCACAGAGGGCTCCCGTAGACGGAGGCAAGACCCGAGGTGGCGGGGTCTGTGTTTACATCCGTGACGAGTGGTGTCGTGATGCCACTGTAGTACGCAAACACTGCTCATCACTGGTGGAGTTCATGATCGTGAAGTGTCGCCCTTTCTATTTGCCCAGGGAGGTAAGTTCGATCTTGTTGGTCGCTACTTATATACCTCCATCTAGCAACAACAGCGATAGAAATGCGGCGCTGAACGAACTGTATCAGGCCATCAGTGAGCAACAAACAGCACACCCAGACGGTTTCATCATCCTCGCAGGAGACTTTAATCCTGCTGATCTTAAAACTGTTCTCCCAAAGTTTCATCAGCATGTACATTTTCCAACAAGGGGAGACAACATATTGGATTTGGTCTACACACAGGAAAATGGAGCATACAAAGCCATCCCCCTCCCCCATATCGGCACCTCTGATCACCTCACTGTTATGCTGATGCCAGCATACAGACAGAGAGTGAAGGTCATCAAACCTGTTATGAAAGAGGTAAGAGTGTGGCCACAGGAGGCCACCTCTGCTCTTCAAGACTGCTTTGGGTCAACTGATTGGGACATATTCAAGGAAGCAGCCACCTACAATAACATCATAGACATCGAAGATTACACAGACACAGTGAGCTCATACATCACCAAATGCATTGATGATGTAACACAAGTGAAAAGTATCACAACTCGAGCCAACCGGAAGCCATGGCTAACAGGAGATGTCCACAGGCTGCGGAAGGCCAGAGACAAGGCCTTCAGAGCTGGGGATGAAATAGGCCTGAGAACAGCGAGAGCCAACCTGTCCCGTGGCATCAGGAAAGCGAAACAGGACTACACACACAAGATAACCTCCCACTTCAATGATAGCAAGGACGCAAGAAGCCTATGGCAAGGCATCCAGGCTATTACAGACTACAAGCCTGTAGCGCGTAGCTGTGAGAGCGACACCACTCTGCTCAACAACCTGAACAGCTTCTTTGCACGATTTGAAGCACAGAACAACACACGCCCAAAGAAAACACCACCACCTCCACACGACCAGCCTCTGTGCCTGTCTGCTGCCAGCGTGAAGAGGACACTCATCACCATCAACGCCCGGAAAGCAGCGGGTCCAGATAACATCCCTGGTAGTGTGCTGAAAGACTGAGCAGAGGAGCTGAAGAATGTCTTCACAGACATCTTTAACACCTCCCTGAGGCAAGCCACTGTCCCATCATGCTTCAAGACTGCCACCATCATACCTGTGCCAAAGAAACCAGCCTGTTTCAATGACTACCACCCCGTGGCACTGACACCCATTATTATGAAGTGCTTTGAATGACTAGTCATGTCACACATCAAATCCACCCTACCTCCCACCCTGGACCCATACCAGTTCGCATACAGAGCGAAACGATCCACAGAGGATGCAATCTGCTCTGCCCTCCACCCAGCCCTAACTCATCTGGACAAGAAAGACTCATATGTGAGAATGCTGTTCATAGACTTTAGCTCAGCATTCAACACCATAATACCACAACAACTCATCTGTAAACTGGACAGACTGGGCCTCAGCACATCCCTCTGCAACTGGCTGCTGGATTTCCTCAGCCAGAGGCCTCAAGCGGTGCGAGTGGGCAACAAGGTCTCAAACAGCATCACCCTGAGCACGGGGGCTCCACAAGGCTGTGTGTTCAGTCCTCTGCTCTTCACCCTGTTGACACATGACTGCACACCAACCTACAGCTCCAACCACCTTGTGAAGTTTGCGGACGACACAACGCTGGTGGGGCTCATCACCAAGGGCGATGAGACCCACTACAGGAAAGAGGTTGAGCTCCTGACCACGTGGTGCAGAGACAACAACCTCCTGCTAAATGTTAGTAAGACCAAGGAGATCATTGTCAACTTCCAGAGAGGACACACCTGTCACCCCCCATTGACCATCGACGGCGCTGCGGTGGAGAGGGTGAGCAGCACCAAGTTCCTGGGGGTGCACATCAGTGAGGACCTCTCCTGGACCACCAACACAGCATCACTGGCCAAGAAAGCACAACAGCGCCTCTACTTCCTGCGCAAACTCAAGCGGGCAAGTGCTCCACCACCCATCCTGACTACATTCTACAGAGGAACTATTGAAAGTATCCTCTCCAGCTGCATCATTGTGTGGGGCGGTAGCTGCACTGACTATAACAGGAAAGCTCTACAACGCATTGTGAGAACAGCTGAGAGGATAGTTGGTGTACCACTCCCCTCCCTGCAAGACATTTACACCACTCGCCTCACCCGCAAAGCCATCACAATTGTCAACGATGCAACCCACCCCGCGCACTGTCTGTTCAGCCTCCTGCCCTCTGGAAAGAGATACAGAAGTCTCCGCTCCCGCACTACCAGGCTCACCAACAGCTTCATCCACCAGGCTGTGAGACTGCTGAACTCTCTTCCCTCCCGGCTCCCAGCCAGCAGAATCACCAGATTGGCAGAAGTATAGGACATTGCTACCCACCCCTCTCCAACAAGGAAACACTCTAACTGGAAAACATCAAGACTGAAAACACTGACTTGCATTGCAATTGCACACACCTGCTGCTATATATATATTTTTAGTATTCTTTTAGCACTATTTATATTATTATATTACTATTTCTGCTATAGTCATGCTTAAAACCTACCCATGGGACTACCTCAGAGAGTTCTACCGGACTGTTGACCTTTATATATTTAGGTTTGTTATCTGTTACTATTTATTACCTTATTGTTAGGGCTGTTTTTGTTGTGCATCTGCACCTTATTGTTGTCAATGTCTACGCATGGGACAGTGTGAAACGTAATTTCAATTCCTTTGTTACGGCCCTAGCAGGGCCGCTCTCTCTCGCTCTCTCTTGCTCTCTCTCCTGAGGGTGCCTGTGTGGGCGTGTCCCACTACCTCCTGCCTGAGATGCCACCTTTCCCTCCGGTGCAGCTGACTCCCATCAGCAATTAAGGGTATTTAAGCCCAGAGCAGGGTGAGCTCTGGGCCAGAGTGCCATTTTGTGTGGGTACAGCTAGTGAGCTGAGTGTCTTGTGGTGTTTCCAGCTAGTGAGCTGTGTATTGTGGTTTCCAGCTAGTGAGCTGCGCTTTCCTTTTGACTTTTTGCCTTACTGACCGACGCCTGAGTTTTGTTTGTTTCTTTTATGGTGATAACGGCTTGTCCGTCTCTTTTAGTTGAATTACTTCAATAAAACTGTTTTATTTAACGTTTTGCCTCCCTGACTCCTTTTTCTGACCCGGTCACTTTTGTTACTTCCCCCTCCCCGCCTAGACCCCTCAGGGGAACGTAACAAGTGGGGGCTCGTCCGGGATATTTGAAAAGGGAGTTCTGTGTTCGATTTGGTTTTTTGATTATCTTGCTTTGTCACCTTTTGGAGATCCATAACTTCCCAGTTAAGGTAGGTGAGTGCCCAGCTGAGCTTTTTAAGCTCCTCCTTCGGGCACTCTTTTGTTATTTTGCCTTTGTTGTTTTTGGAGTAATCCTGGGTGGGGATTAATTCTCTGTCGGGGGTAGGCAATTCAGGGCTCCGGTCGCTGAAGTTCTGCCTTTAAAGTTGCCTCGAGCCCAGCACGCTCCGGAAGATAGGTAGGGCAAGGTTGTCGTGTTTAGGAACTGGGTAAGTTGTTTTTGTTAAGGTGGGTGTGGCGAGAGGTAAGTTGGTCAGCCAATGTAAATTGTGTAGTTGTCTGTTAATTGTCTTGATTAGGTTGTGTTTTCCTAACCCTTCACCCCAAAATGGTTGACACAGCTGCTAGTGTACAGGTGTCTAGAGGCTTGTTTGTGAGCCTCGCCTTCTCCCTGGCGAAGTCAAGATAGGACTGTCCCTGCGCCAACTCCAACCCTCGAAAATGCTGCCTATAGGCCTCAGGTACCAGTTCATAGGCTTGGAGGACGGCACTTTTGATCTTTCCATAAACCAGGCCGTCCTGCCTAGACAGACCAGAACACGCTGCTTGAGCCTTACCTGTCAACCGACACAGCAACATCACCCCCCACACATCTTGAGGCCACTGCAGTGCAGTTGCCAGGCGTTCGAACACACTGAAAAAGCTGTGAACACTGGATTCACAGAAGTCTGGAACCAGGTGAATGTTATTGCTCACAAACAAGCCTCTAGACACCTGTACACTAGCAGCTGTGTCAACCATTTTGGGGTGAAGGGTTAGGAAAACACAACCTAATCAAGACAATTAACAGACAACTACACAATTTACATTGGCTGACCAACTTACCTCTCGCCACACCCACCTTAACAAAAACAACTTACCCAGTTCCTAAACACGACAACCTTGCCCTACCTATCTTCCGGAGCGTGCTGGGCTCGAGGCAACTTTAAAGGCAGAACTTCAGCGACCGGAGCCCTGAATTGCCTACCCCCGACAGAGAATTAATCCCCACCCAGGATTACTCCAAAAACAACAAAGGCAAAATAACAAAAGAGTGCCCGAAGGAGGAGCTTAAAAAGCTCAGCTGGGCACTCACCTACCTTAACTGGGAAGTTATGGATCTCCAAAAGGTGACAAAGCAAGATAATCAAAAAACCAAATCGAACACAGAACTCCCTTTTCAAATATCCCGGACGAGCCCCCACTTGTTACGTTCCCCTGAGGGGTCTAGGCGGGGAGGGGGAAGTAACAAAAGTGACCGGGTCAGAAAAAGGAGTCAGGGAGGCAAAACGTTAAATAAAACAGTTTTATTGAAGTAATTCAACTAAAAGAGACGGACAAGCCGTTATCACCATAAAAGAAACAAACAAAACTCAGGCGTCGGTCAGTAAGGCAAAAAGACAAAAGGAAAGCGCAGCTCACTAGCTGGAAACCACAATACACAGCTCACTAGCTGGAAACACCACAAGACACTCAGCTCACTAGCTGTACCCACACAAATGGCACTCTGGCCCAGAGCTCACCCTGCACGGGGCTTAAATACCCTTAATTGCTGATGGGAGTCAGCTGCACCGGAGGGAAAGGTGGCATCTCAGGCAGGAGGTAGTGGGACAGCCCACACAGGCACCCTGCAGGAGAGGAGAAGCAAGAGAGAGCGAGAGAGAGCGGCCTCTGCTAGGGCCGTAACAAAGGAATTGAAATTACGTTTCACACTGTCCCATGCGTAGACATTGACAACAATAAGTGCAGATGCACAACAAAAACAGCCCTAACAATAAGGTAATAAATAGTAATATAATAATATAAATAGTGCTAAAAGAATACTAAAAATATATATATAGCAGCAGGTGTGCTAGCAATTGCAATGCAAGATGCAGGTAGTGTTTCAGTCAGGTTTTCAGTTCAGAGAGTGTTCCCTTGTTGGAGAGTGTGCGTGGGTGGGGGCCAATCTGTCTATACTTCTGCCAATCTGGTGATTCTGCTGGCTGGGAGCCGGGAGGGAAGAGAGTTCAGCAGTCTCACAGCCTGGTGGATGAAGCTGTTGGTGAGCCTGGTAGTGCGGGAGCGGAGACTTCTGTATCTCTTTCCAGAGGGCAGGAGGCTGAACAGACAGTGCGCGGGGTGGGTTGCATCGTTGACAATTGTGATGGCTTTGCGGGTGAGGCGAGTGGTGTAAATGTCTTGCAGGGAGGGGAGTGGTACACCAACTATCCTCTCAGCTGTTCTCACAATGCGTTGTAGAGCTTTCCTGTTATAGTCAGTGCAGCTACCGCCCCACACAGTGATGCAGCTGGAGAGGATACTTTCAATAGTTCCTCTGTAGAATGTAGTCAGGATGGGTGGTGGAGCACTTGCCCGCTTGAGTTTGCGCAGGAAGTAGAGGCGCTGTTGTGCTTTCTTGGCCAGTGATGCTGTGTTGGTGGTCCAGGAGAGGTCCTCACTGATGTGCACCCCCAGGAACTTGGTGCTGCTCACCCTCTCCACCGCAGCGCCGTCGATGGTCAATGGGGGGTGACAGGTGTGGCCTCTCTGGAAGTTGACAATAATCTCCTTGGTCTTACTGACATTTAGCAGGAGGTTGTTGTCTCTGCACCACGTGGTCAGGAGCTCAACCTCTTTCCTGTAGTGGGTCTCATCGCCCTTGGTGATGAGCCCCACCAGCGTTGTGTCGTCCGCAAACTTCACAAGGTGGTTGGAGCTGTAGGTTGGTGTGCAGTCATGTGTCAACAGGGTGAAGAGCAGAGGACTGAGCACACAGCCTTGTGGAGCCCCCGTGCTCAGGGTGATGCTGTTTGAGACCTTGTTGCCCACACGCACCGCTTGAGGCCTCTGGCTGAGGAAATCCAGCAGCCAGTTGCAGAGGGAGGTGCTGAGGCCCAGTCTGTCCAGTTTACAGATGAGTTGTTGTGGTATTATGGTGTTGAATGCTGAGCTAAAGTCTATGAACAGCATTCTCACATATGAGTCTTTCTTGTCCAGATGAGTTAGGGCTGGGTGGAGGGCAGAGCAGATTGCATCCTCTGTGGATCGTTTCGCTCTGTATGCGAACTGGTTGGGTCCAGGGTGGGAGGTAGGGTGGATTTGATGTGTGACATGACTAGTCGTTCAAAGCACTTCATAATAATGGGTGTCAGTGCCACGGGGCGGTAGTCATTGAAACAGGCTGGGGATGGTTTCTTTGGCACAGGTATGATGGTGGCAGTCTTGAAGCATGATGGGACAGTGGCTTGCCTCAGGGAGGTGTTAAAGATGTCTGTGAAGACATTCTTCAGCTCCTCTGCGCAGTCTTTCAGCACACTACCAGGGATGTTATCTGGACCCGCTGCTTTCCGGGCGTTGATGGTGATGAGTGTCCTCTTCACGCTGGCAGCAGACAGGCACAGAGGCTGGTCGTGTGGAGGTGGTGGTGTTTTCTGTGGGCGTGTGTTGTTCTGTGCTTCAAATCGTGCAAAGAAGCTGTTCAGGTTGTTGAGCAGAGTGGTGTCGCTCTCACAGCTACGCGCTACAGGCTTGTAGTCTGTAATAGCCTGGATGCCTTGCCATAGGCTTCTTGCGTCCTTGCTATCATTGAAGTGGGAGGTTATCTTGTGTGTGTAGTCCTGTTTCGCTTTCCTGATGCCACGGGACAGGTTGGCTCTCGCTGTTCTCAGGCCTATTTCATCCCCAGCTCTGAAGGCCTTGTCTCTGGCCTTCAGCAGCCTGTGGACATCTCCTGTTAGCCATGGCTTCCGGTTGGCTCGAGTTGTGATACTTTTCACTTGTGTTACATCATCAATGCATTTGGTGATGTATGAGCTCACCGTGTCTGTGTACTCCTCGATGTCTATGATGTTATTGTAGGTGGCTGCTTCCTTGAATATGTCCCAATCAGTTGACCCAAAGCAGTCTTGAAGAGCAGAGGTGGCCTCCTGTGGCCACACTCTTACCTCTTTCATAACAGGTTTGATGACCTTCACTCTCTGTCTGTATGCTGGCATTAGCATAACAGTGAGGTGATCAGAGGTGCCGATGTGGGGGAGGGGGATGGCTTTGTATGCTCCTTTTTCCTGTGTGTAGACCAAGTCCAATATGTTGTCTCCCCTTGTTGGAAAATGTACATGCTGATGAAACTTTGGGAGAACAGTTTTAAGATCAGCATGATTAAAGTCTCCTGCGAGGATGATGAAACCGTCTGGGTGTGCTGTTTGTTGCTCACTGATGGCCTGATACAGTTCGTTCAGCGCCGCATTTCTATCGCTGTTGTTGCTAGATGGAGGTATATAGTAGCGACCAACAAGATCGAACTTACCTCCCTGGGCAAATAGAAAGGGCGACACTTCACGATCATGAACTCCGCCAGTGATGAGCAGTGTTTGCGTACTACAGTGGCATCACGACACCACTCGTCACGGATGTAAACACAGACCCCGCCACCTCGGGTCTTGCCTCCGTCTACGGGAGCCCTGTCGGCTCTGTGAAGAACAAAGGCTTCTGATGAGGTACCGTTGGTATAGACTGAAGCAGTCCGATTAGTGTAAATGAGCTTGATACAATGAATAAAGTTAGGACCAAAACCAAACCTCCAAAGTGTGTGAAAACGATAATCCCACTCAATCCGATCGAACGCCTTTTTGGCGTTAAGCGATATTACTGCTTCTGGGGATGGAGTATCAGCCTCAGTATAGATGATATTAATATCTCAAAAACCAAAGCAGCACAAATGATAATTGTACCTGCACAAATCTGCAAAAACGAAGCACTAACCGCTCTAATGCCTCTCTAACGCCTATTTGCCTTTACTTTTCATGTTGGTGGGGCGTCAGCTTCACTCTGGCTAAAAAATCCCCTCTTGCCCCCTCCAGGCGGTCTTTATCCTTCAAGTTCAGGTCCTCTACCAGAGGCCTGGGAGCTTGAGGGTCCTGCGCAGTATCTTAGCTGTTCCTAGGACTGCGCTCTTCTGGACAGAGATCTGCAATGTGTTCCTGGGATCTGCTGGAGCCACTAGCTTGCAGGTCACTGCACTGAGTACTCCGATTACCACTGGGACCACCGTTACCTTCACCCTCCAGATCTTCTCTTCTCTGAACCCTTAGTACTTCTCCAGCTTCTCGTGCTCCTTCTTCCTGATGTTGCTACGGCCCTCTTCTTCTCCATCTCTACCACCACTATGTCCAGTTGGTAGTGTAGATTCATTTAAAATAAATGTATGGCTATTCTTACAAACACTGTTATAAAATAGTGAACACCAAGTCACTTATCAAAATATCAAGTTTAATGTCTTAAATTGTTCAGACAAAAAGCCTTGAAAGTATCAACAAAAAACAGAAAAATGGAAACAAGAAAAGGAAAACAATCCACCAACAACAGTCTCATACATAAATATAGTACCAACAAAAACATTTTAAAACTCAACCCTTGCACAAACATGTATAAAATACAACGTGCAGTAAAATACTGTATTTACATATATGCATTAGTTCAATTTTCTCATCATAAATTGGGCTTTGCCCTACTGGTGAAACCATTACATACAAACACTTTTGGTGAATGTACAGCCTGAGGAAAGAAAACTCACAAACACAACAGCCATGTCTTGCTCACTAATGCAAATTGCGCAAGGGTGCACTGCTTCTTGTCACAATCTTCCTTATACTGTAATGAAAACAGTCTTTCTATTACTGTGCTTCCGCTTACTGTTGTCCTATAAGAAGTTAAAGTAGACAGATAACTTGTATCTCTTCTTATATCCCACTGTGGGTGGTATCACTCAGTGGTTTGCCCTCTGATAAATTAATGATGACTAATCAGGTGGCAGTGTGCGACAGCTGCATTCTGTCAAGTGTTGTTGGAGCACTGCAGTGTCTTTCTATCGTGGTTTCGATACCACAACATTCGTCATCTATTCATAACTACTTAGCTATTTCATAGCTTCAGGGAATCTTATAAAATTGCAACAGAAGTAAAAAAAGCAAAGTTGTTATTTTGAGGGAATCGCTTTTCCAAGGGTCAGTTCAATCATCTTTATCTTTCATTGTGCCAAAGTGGAACATAAATAGTAACTCATATCTGTCTGTGATATTTATTACTTCGGTAGAGAGGTAAATGATTTCCATGGTGCCTTTTGCACTACAGTGAACTCAGTCTGGGCAAACACTTTCAGTTTTGGAGATATATTATGAATCAAAGAGGCAGAAATTCCACATTAGAACAGTGGCAGACTGAGAGACTGTTTGAGTCAGACTGTTAATGCTAAAATTATATCTATATTAATATTCTTCAGTGTGTAGAAAATTTGTAAAAAACAAAAAACAACAACAAAAAACAAACAAACCAAAAAGCAATTTCTGCAAAGAGCTGTCGGTTTCTCTCCACTAGATGTCACTAGATTGCAGCCAACTGAATTTTGTTTTCTTCTCTTCCAATGCAAGTACCTAATGGTAGCTATGGTGGCTGCTGTAGGACAATAAACTCTGGAAACAACTAAATCAACAACTCAAGATTAGAACTAGATTACAAGAAATCTGCACTGATGTATTTTATTGGACTAATTCTAAGTTTATGAGACTGCATCATAATTACATAATAATCAATGTATATTTATAAGGACAACACTTTTTCGATTAAGTAACTTAAAAAATTACTGGGTGTATATTGTGAACTGACCCTTTGAAAGTAAACTCTGGTGGAACCCTTGAAGTAAAATGTATTTTAAATTAACTAAGAGCTGAAACCAGCAGCTCTTAGTTAACTATGCATTTAACTCAAACAGCCATGAGACTATGCCTACACTCACATTTAAACATATATAAGAAGAATTACATTCACTGAAGGTTGGGAGTTAGAAATGTGGGGGGAAGTAGGCACACAGGTTAATCAAGGGAAAAGAGATAAAGATGAAAGCAAAGCATTTTTAGACCCAGGTATTATGATGTCCCTGACAGAACTTAAAAGGTTTCATCTGCTGGTTTTCATCTAGAATACAAATTTTGGCTAGTGCATGCATAATATCCGATCTTATAGGAAATCTCTCAGAGCTGCATCTTTCATATCATATTTTCAGTCAATTTAACAAGCTCTCACTGCCTGACTTAGTGATATGCTGATGGCAGTGATGTCTCAGGCATTCATGATTTTCCAGTGTCCTTAACCAAAATAGAAGTGGACCCAGGAGACAAACAGGAATGTTGGAAAACAAGTAAGCAAATAGAAAGAAAGGAAACAAGATCATAGATAAAGATGGAAATGCAGGACCCAAAGGAAGCCGTCAGGAGATGAGGCACAACAGGAACAGGCCAAGGTGAATCAGGCAACATCCAGAGAAGAGGAAGTTGAAGACAGAAGAAAAAGAGAAATTCAGTACATTACAGACTGTGATCAACACTATCACGTATCAGAAGAAAAAGTAAAGATAGTGCCTAATTTGCCAAAGTAGAAAAAATGCATTTACTTGATACATTATTCATTCGTTCCTCAGAACAAAACAGTAGTCACATTAAAAACAGTCTAAGTATGTACATATATATCATTTGATCATCAGCAGGCCAGCTTTACATTTTTCACATTTCTTTAAAAAACACTATTTACAGCATTTTTGTTGACTGATGGTGTAATGGTTCCTCTTAGCTTCATAAAATTTCAAATTTTTCTGAAATGAAAATGTAGATTTTGATGAGCAATGACTAAAATAAATAGGTAAACATTTTGAATGTTGATGTTATATAGTGTAGTGGGTTGGTTCACCCAGATTATGAATTTACTGTCACTCCATGACACTTACTCTGTTGTTTTCCAGTGTCCAGGGTGAGAAAGCCTGCGGTTGAGTTTAGGGAGTCTGTCCAGCATGCCTGCTAGCTGGGTGAAAGGTGGCCTGTCATCTGCCGTAAGGGACCAGCAGGCAGACAGGATCTCCTGTTGGGATGGTAGGTAACAGATAGAACATGGTGATTGGTTGGTAATCAAATTTTAATCAATATGAAAATAATAATAATATAATCAATATTAATACTTTTAATACTTTACACATGTTGCTATCCAGAAGATGCCTTTTAAGAAAAGATTTTTCTTATTTCAAGACAATGCTAAACAAAATTTGTTGAGAACTGAAATCATTTGATGCATGGTGATGAAACTGAAATTTTACAAATTTATGCCTTTGCTTTCTTTCTTTTCTTTTCTTTTCTTTTTGATGTCCTCCGAAACCCGAGTTGCTGCTTCAGCTACTGCCTGGACCACATTTAGTTTGGCCTTTTGGTACCCATCAGCTTCCTCTGAAGTCCTACAGGCTAATCCAACCTGATAAGACTCCTTTTTCAGCTTGATGGCCCCATCACCACCACGAAAGCCATCAACCACTTAGGAGCAACAGCTTGAAACAAGTCCTTGGCGGACGAAGTTCGCCCTGAGTTCCAAAAGCCTATGGAAGCTGTAGGGCTGTCTTGTTTGACACGGCTCTATATTGGCAGACTGGGGTGGCGGTTCCTATCTTTAGGATTGGGAACCAGAAGGTGTACTCCAGTTACAGTTACAGCAGCTACACTCCTCAGCCTCCCTGGAAAGGTCAATGCTATGGCACTGGAAAGAAGAGCTTGTCTGTTAGTTAAACCTAGGATACAGGAGGAACAGTGAAGATTTCATCCTGGTTGCAGAACACTGTACAAGCTCTTCAAACTCTTAAATATATTTGCAGGTGAGAGTTTGCCCAATGAGTCTACGTGTTTTTAGCAGACTTGGAGAAAGCTTTTTCCTGCATCCCTTGGAGTGCTCTCTGAGGGCCGTCTGGTCCGTAACTATGAGCCATTTGGTCTCTGTACAACTGTTGGTCTGCCTTACTGGCAATAAGCCAGAGTTGTTCCCCGTGGGTGTTGAACTCAGCTAGGCCTGAATTAGACCAGACCAGTGGTGAAAGTAACAGCTACATAGCCCATGTGTATCCTAGAACCGGATGTTGATGTAGTGGAGAAGTACAAGTAGCTGGGTGTAACATCAACAACAGTCTAAACTGGGAGACCAGCACAGAAGCTGTATAAATCACACTGAACAACTCTACAATACAACTGTGTGGCAAGGAAAGATGTGTTCAGTGTTTTATTTCTACCATTCGCTCTTACAACACTAGTAATGTCATTATGCTGTGCTGTGTTGATGTTGAAATGCAATACTTATGATTATTATGATGATTATTATTAATACTGCTGTTACATCAACAGCATTTCCCACATTAGGAACAAAGAAAATATATATTGTAAATTGTTGACAGTTACCAACAGGGTCAGTTTTTTCGTAGACATGATCTTCAGACTCACCGTGACCTCCTTGCCCAGATTGGACTCTAACAGCACATTCTTAATGCCTTCATTACGACCCACTAGCCAGATTATAGTTTCCACAGGCTGGTTGGTAATTGGCCAGTCTCGCATCTGCAGCTCATACCAGATTGTGCTGGAAATGACACAAGATCCTTTCATGTACTACATTATTTTACATTTTCTTACATCATGTGCTCAAATATGCAACATGGAGCATGAATAAAATAGAAACAAAGGTTTTAAAAAACTGTGTGCAGTTCTAGCTGAAAGTTGCACATCATGTCTGGATAGCTGAATTTATGGTTCTACAAAAACAACTTTACTATGTTAGCTGGCAACAGTAAAAATCCTGATTTAACTTCGAGAAAACCAAACAATCAAACAATTGTTATGTACCACAGAAAACACAAAAACAAGCTAATATAAAATTATAACAAAGTAAAGGTTAAGAACCTAAAAGGCAGAACTGCATAATATAAACTATAGCTTCAATATCACATTAATAGTTTCTAGTATAAATGGCACTAGTCAATACCCAAAAGCATAAATATCAGCAGCTTTGGAGAAAGGCAGCTGGTCCTCATCAACCTCTGGGCTCAATTTTCGAACAATTTCTGGAGCCAGGTAGCAGATCCAGCCCTGTGGTATCCGCAGCACATTCTTTCTTCTAAACACAGAAACACAGAGAAGAAGAATTAGGAGAAAAAACATGGCTCACCATAAATTTATTGCCAAATGCAGTTTCTTTCACTCTTACCTGCCTTCTTGTACCACACCAGACATTCCAAACAGGCCAAAGTCTGTAATCACCACCTTGTTTGTGTCATAGAACACATTCTTGGACTTCAGATCCTTGTGAACGATGCCTTTAGCATGAAGATAACCCATTCCCTGCAACAAACAAAGATTTTCTGAACAAAAGATATTCCTACATTCACAAAAAGAAAATGAAGACGACCCAACAGTAGATATTTTTAGTTTATATGTTTAAAGCCTTGTTGTGTAGATTTTTATTTTACGTGTGACACTAAACTTTTTCAAATTGTGGCACTGGGGATGAGGGGAAGCACCAAAACATGCTGAAGTGCAGCATGTTTCAATCTTGACATTGTATCCAAAACAGTACATTTTCCTACTTGTTATATAATGTACATAGTGTATGTTTGGCATTTCTTGGCTACAATTCCATCTTATTTATCAACCAATAGAATATGCAGGTATTACTTACCTTAACGATTTCCTGTGCAATCTGTCTGGTTTTATTTATGTCCAGCAGGTGACCTCTTTCTCTTACAACAGAATACAGAGTCAGACCCTTACAGAAACTGCAGAGGAAACACATGCAGTATGGTTACAAAATAAACATCACATCACAAAAAGTCAAAAAAGCAGCAAACAACTTTTTGTATAGAACTTTATATACAACAGTGCACATATGCACTTGTTGTTGGAACTGCACTTGAAATGGGGGGAAGCCAGCATGAGTGACAATGCAGTGTTTAGGTGAGCAGTCATGCAGCAGTACCTGGTGATAATAGCAAGATGAGGAGGAGCCATGCATGCACCCATGAACAGGATGACGTTCTCGTGCCTGGTCTGCCTGTAGTTCATAACCTCTTTTTTGAAGACTTTCAGATGATCCTGATTGTTGCCATCAATCTCTAGAAGGCGAATGGCCACCTCACCATGCCAGCGACCTTTATGCACCTTACCCCAGCGACCCTGGACATAAAGCCAAAATTTAAATTAATAATAATGTTTTTTCTTTTCATTTTTTGAACAGGATTTTATATTTCTACGATACAAATCTGCTTTCACCTTTCCAATAAGCTCTCCCAGCTGTAGTTGCTCATACGGGATGTCCCACTCCTGGAGGTAGACACTGGTCTGGCTGACCTTACGAGAGATGGGGACCCCAGAACGGCCAACAGCCTGACGGCGGCATATAGAAGAGGGTAGATCATCCAGACCATCTTCATCATACTCTTCCTTGGAATAACTCTTTTTTGTGTCAGTCTGGTCAGCTTCTTCTTTATCCATAGCTGTGTAATCTTCCTCTCCTTCCTCTCCTTCCTCTTCCTGTAACACATGGCAGAAGAATGAAAGTGAACACTGATGTTAAACACTTTGATATCTATTACTGGAAATAGCAGCACTTGGTATACAAATGTGAAATAGGTATTGCAGTCTTGTAATTCTCCATTCAGACCAAAAGTGTTTTGGATAGTTATACAATTCTTGTGGTTGCTGGAAGAAATATTTGATGGAATAAATAACATCCATCAGTATGAAGAGTATGAAAAGATTGCTCCACTGGGATGCTGCTCCCTTTTAG